>NW_010525388.1:189709-191963 GCF_000687285.1 Phaethon lepturus | reverse complement strand
CAGTTCCTCACCCAGCAAAGAGTAAACCAGTCTAATGCCATCTCTTTGGAGGTCTAGCAAAATGAAACCAAGGTCAGACTGTTCTCTGTGAGATATTATACAGTCAGCACTTAAATGACAGATTTTGTGACACCAAATAATGGAAATGTAGAGGCTTGCTGGTTTTTGGAATAGTTCGACTCTAAACACCACAGTCCATTAGATGAAGCATTGCAAGATTTGTTACAGGAGCAGAATATTTTAAAATTATTCATGCTAATTGTGCAATACTTCAGATGACATCTTCAAAGCTATCATCCATTCAAGTGTTCAGTTTGAGTAGCCAAAAAGTAGAAGAACATTCCCTTTAAACCAGACCTTTAACAGGAATAAATCAGAGAAATTCTAGTAACTCTAATATTTCCTATTATGGGTTATGCATTTTGCTTTCCTGTTACCTTTTACTGGTTATTAGGAAGATAACTCTTTTTTTTTTTTTTTTGAGGCCATCCAAGTGACTCAATGTCATTTAAAGATAATACAACCTTACAGTAAAATGAATGGAGGACCACGATTGTATGGCCCCTGTAAACCTTGCACTCACTCCTTTCACTCACTCCCAAACCCCACTGGGTACAGTCTCAAGGTTGCATGCTGCGCTGCTTTACATTTGGAACTGCTTGCAGTCCAGTGATGGCAGGAGGGGCTGAACTGCATCCATTTCCATTTCTCAAATAATGTTAACACCAACTCATGAGACATTTTCCACTGTATTATCGAAATCCATGACATTTTCACCCATTTCAGTCTGAATGCCACTCGTGCTTATTCCACACATAATCTTCTGTTCCAGCCATAAAAAAGGCTGATGCAAAGATGACGGATGTCACTAAATGAGGGTTATTATTCAATGACAGATAAGAAGAGGGAGGGAGTGGAAAAGCCAATTCTCGCTGTTGTACTCAAGGGTTTTTTCCCTTTTAAGTTGGCAGGAATCCTGAATATGTGTTAATGGACAGCTCAGGTTTAAAAACTCCATGTTATAATCATACTTGCTGAATTAGCAAACATTTGTCTAATATTTTCTTTAAAGGAAAGCTATGTATTATAATAAGGGGGAGTAATATTTGTATATTTTTTACCTTCTAAGAACGCATTCAGTTCCATACTAATGAAAAATAACCTATGTTTGACAGAATTAATGTTTACCTTACCCTAATAAATTGAGAATTTACAACTACATTTTAAGTACTTTGATTTCTGTTATTCTGATAAATTCTGTTACCTTGACAACAAACACAAATGAATGTGTTATTTCATGATAAATTTTCAGTGCAGCAGTTTTAAATTGGTAATGGAAAAATAACTTTCTTTTTAAATGCTTAATAATTTCTTCAGAAAAAGGTATTTAAAATATGAGAAACAGAATATTAGTATGAATTCTTCAACCTAAAATCTTATAGTAACATGGTAATTATTACTTCTGTTATTTTTTAATGAATTTACAAACTATTCAAGTTTCACATTGAACAACTCGGGAAAAACATCAAGAAAATAATAAATGGAAGAGTTTGGGAGTTGAAGTCAAGGAAAGAGTCATGTTCCAAAGTTTTCTCATGACAGACAACTTTTTTTTCTGCTAGTTCTATTCATTTATGCAGTTAATTTTTTTGATTAATTGATCATGACAGTATTATAGTATAATATTGATTATATTAGATGTGTACTCTTTCAAAGTCTTCCAACTAGTTTAAGAAAATGCAGATAGGACAAAAATTTGCTATGCTTCAGAGGAAGAACTTTCAATTACATTTAGCAGGAAAATCACAAGTGAAGTATTTTTATCTAACCACAGCTTTTAAATAACCAAGAAGTCATGGTGACAACGTCTTAAGGAAATTTCAGAGAGGACAGAATCTTAAAGACATGACCTATTTAAGTAGTACATTGTGCATTATAAAACCGTACTGTCAGCTACACACTCCGGTTTTAGTGAAAGTGCAATATTAAAAAATTTGGAACACTGGCTATATAAACTGGTTAGTATGGTCAACTTCTGACTTTCACTTCCAGAGGTACTGATATAGTCAATTTTATGAATACAGTTCTACTTGAAAACATGAAAAACAAGCAACTGCGCTGTGCTTCATAGGTGCCCAGAACCTAGCTAAATACAATTTGTCTATCTATTTTAGGGCTTCTTTTGAGATGTATTCAACTGTCAATTCTCATATGCTTCTTCCAAAAAGATATTCTGCTAGATATTTACAGTATA
>NW_010525388.1:122198-189678 GCF_000687285.1 Phaethon lepturus | reverse complement strand
TTCCTGCTCTGCTGATTCATTTTAGAGGACTTGTATTTTTGATGATTATTAAGAGTGGATGAAACCATAAATGAACAACACAGTATAGTAAACAAAATATTTACAATATTATTTGTAATATCAGGAATTTTCAGGAATACAGTAAGCAGATCCTGTTTTGCAAGCAAGGCTTTTTAACTGCAATGCCCTACATTGCACGTTTGGCCAATCCAGTTGCTAGTAAAGTACTGAATGGTTTCCTTTCCTTTTGTTCCCAAAAATGTACGTGGTTTTGATATACTGTGTAGGTTCCAAAAAAAAAAGAAAACAATTATTTGAAGCAAGTGACAGAATCTGAAAAATGAACAAGATTAAAAATATAGAACAACGTGTTCCAAGTGAGTTCATTTTGTCTGAATGTTCAGGTACTACAATGAAGGCTCTGCCACCCTTATTTACACCTTCATCTCCAAGAACACTTCATATCCTGCTCAAGCCTACATCCTAAAAGTAACATTAAGTGCTTTCCTGGAACAGACTAGTAAACTGCATGCTCATATGATCTCTATAATTTCTTATTTTTAAAGCCATGTGACGGCAACAACATCATGGCAGCAACAAATTATGTTACAAATTGTACATAACTGCATAGAAATAAACCTGCAAGGTATCTAAGTCTAAATCAAAATGGAGTAAAGTGGGAGAGCTTTTTTTAAACTGGAAAATATAAGACTGAATATTGTGCTTAGAATGAAAAGAGCCTTTTGCAATTCCTAGATAAGCCCACCAAAGGACTATCTGATTTCTATGTAGTGAGTAAAAACATAAGAGGTATAAATTCCTTTTTGCCGTTTAGAATATTATTGATTTTTTTTTTGACATCACAGATGACAGTACATGTGATTAATGGCTGCTGATAATTGGAGTTTCATTCCAGTGCTTATTGCTTGTCAGTAACAATTAATAGCTCCACAAAAAAACCCATTCATTTCACAATATTAAAGAATAATGGCTTGTGGGAATTATGCTAAACTAGCACATTCAATTAGATTTTGAATTTTATAGTATATTGAATAACAGTTTATGGTTTTATAATAGCAGTGATAGTTTATTGTTGTATGGTAATCACTCTAATTACATGTATGTTTATCTGGAGAATTACAATTTTTTTAGTCATTGTATTAAAAATAGTTGATTGCATGTTACCATTTCTTTAAAAGTATAGAGAGTTTTGGTCTGTATCAGTAAAGATAATTTCAAATGTCAGTTACATAGGTTTTCTCCCAGTATTTGATAGGCAAGATAACAATGATTAAGGGATGCAAAAAAAGTTTGAGTTCCTCCGTATCAAGCAATAGGTGATATGGCATGTGGCACTGCCACGCAGTTGCAAGTATATCTACAAGGCTGTGCTGTAGATATAAGGCAGTAACTGTTTCACCTGTGCATTTCCAGAACTGTAGGAAGAGAGGAGGGAAAATCTTCAATGAAGGGAGAGATACTGATTTGGGAGAGTCACTGAGAAACACCCTCATCTTTGGTCTTTTCTCCAGTAAATAACTTCCTAGGGTCATAAGGAAAAAAACAATGAAAAAACAAAAAACAACAACAGAAAGGAAGGAGGAATCAAGGACTGGCCTTGAACAGAAGGAAAGAGGAGCACACAGGGGAGAGAGAAAGGGCTGTGTAAGATAAAGAAAGATAAAGTTGAAAACACGTCATCTGAACGTGAATCAGGACAAAACAGTGCATAGAGTTTGATGTGAGAGACTGGAAAGCGTACAGTTCTCTTCCATGACAACATGAAACTTAATAAAGAAAATTTTTAAGTTTCTTAACTGAGAAATCATCAGACTCTGAAATTTACCATGCTTATATTTTCAAGATTTATCTTATAAGTACACTAATAAAAATTCGGGCCCCCAGGAAGTCAGTGCATTTCTAACACTGACAATATAGATATCTGAGTCACAGATCATCCAATAAAGTTCAACAAAGTGGAAAAAGGAACAATGTGGAGAAAGAGCTTTATAAAGTTAACTTCTTCATTAGCAAGGCACATACTGATTTCACTTGGATAAGTGCTTTTGCCTCAAACTCTCCTTGACTTCAATTTTTTGATGCAGAGAATACAGTCTCTATGAGAATACTCTAAATAAATGTTTCTTTGGCTTACTCTTTTATTTCAATATCCTCTTAAAATTTACTGATAGTTTTGATTATTTTTCTATTTTAATCTTACTTACACAAATTATCTAATGAATCTCCAAAATAAAGAAAATCGCAGTAATTCAGCCTTATAATATTCTCCCAGACAATGACATTATCCTAGTGTAAAACAAGGTAAGGTAAGAATCTGTCCCAGGAAGCACTGAATTATTTTAGCTAACTAGGTTAAGGAAAAAGTCAACAAATAAGAATGACTGAGAGGATTCTAACGAAATTCCAAATCAAAACTGCAGCCCATTTCACATTCTATTTAAGATAACATTGTCCATCCAGTAATGATCATTTCCAAGTCAATGCCAAACTGTGATTGAAGTCAATGAGAACAGGAGCAAGACCTTTCTTATTACTATTTGATTAGTTTGTAAAAGCAGAAAATTACTGCTGGTGATAGGGGAATCTCAAAAGATGTACTTGTTCATTTCTTTGGAAAAATCATAATGTGGAAGTTCGGGTGATTGTACAGAGATATGTAAACCTTTTTGATGTATTTTAATCCTGGCCTTCAGACCATCTGTTCAGAAATATTTTTTTCCTTACAGTTCCACAATACTACTCTTAGTTATTTGTTGCATATTAGCACCTAACAGCCCTAGTTAGTATTAGTTCTACTGTGGCAGGTGCTCTATAGACCATGGTGAAACCAAGTACAGAATAAGATGGGACTAAATACAAAAAATAACCAGCTTTGCGATTCCCAAGGTAAATCTTGGCTAAGTGTAGGTCAGGTGTTATTTTAGACCGAATGTTTTTCTTATGGTTTCTTTTCAATCCCCAGTGTTTATTTGGAAAGTAAAACACCAGAAAAAAAAGTGCCATTGAATAAATTAACAATTATTATGTAAAACATCATCATTAAAGAGAACAAAGTATACAGTATGTATGTCAGGAACCTGATACAAAAGGACAACAGAGTTCAAAAATGCAATTCAGTTATACTCTTTGATCTAAATTAATAAACCATTAATCTTTCTATTGTAGGACATAAATTCAGGCATTGCAATGCCTGTAGATCCAATTACTAATCTCTTATTCGGACAAAAATTTTCACTCCTCAGTAACTTTCAGGTTTGATAATACCAACAAAAAGTGTCCCACAATATATGTCCCATAACCAGCACTTAATTTATCATTTAGGGGTTACTTGGTTTATGATTGAAGAATTTCTTTTGAAAGAGAAAAATTAAGATTTTTCTTTATTTTCTGAATGCTTAAACATTGAACTTTTATGCCTTTTCCCCAAAATCCATACTCCTCATTCTTTCTATGACATTCTTAATAATTTTTAAACAGCAACGGCAAAATACATTATGCTGCTCAGTGTCTTGAAGCCACAATGATA
This sequence comes from Phaethon lepturus, assembly GCF_000687285.1. Classification (NCBI taxonomy): domain Eukaryota; kingdom Metazoa; phylum Chordata; class Aves; order Phaethontiformes; family Phaethontidae; genus Phaethon; species Phaethon lepturus. Next base: position 186,131 of record NW_010525388.1, on the reverse strand, counting down.
TTCAGCCTTCCCTGGAAGAGAGACCTTTTCATTTCCACTCTGTTTTTAATTCAGTTCAGCTACAGGACAGGAAAATTGAGCAATAAACCATAAGGTCAAGAATAGGCTCTTTTTCTCTATGCATGTAAAGGTAATGTTACTTGAAGTCAGTAAAAGCAGTGGTTACTCGGCACCTGAGAAGACTAGATATTGCTAAGATTCTCCAGCAAAGGATCTCAAGGTCAGTTAAATGTAAGTTAAGAACCTAAGAAACACCTATATCCTCATTTTCTTCAGCACAGTATTATCATTATGAATGTGTGTAGTATTTATAAGCTTCTTAATAAATTCAGTCACTTCTGAATGGTGACCCTCAAAAAATGTATAGCAAGAAAGAGCTCCAAGAACAGAAATGCCAACTTTGAAGTAAGTTTCTCTAATGGGAGAAAGCTTATATTCCATTTGCTTTAGGTTATACAAGCATGTTTCTTAACTCAGTCAATTTTGGGTAATAAACAAAGGGAAATTTTTTATGCTGCCCACACCCTGGCCATAGCCACCTCAGGGCTCTGACTAAACTTATGAAGTGTCTGGCCCAAAAAAGAGCAACATGAATAATGTTTCATTACAGTATTCTTAAGACATGAAGGCAGACTGCGAAATTTACGCTGAACAGTCTTGTTTTGTTCTTGCTGCTTCCTGCATCCTCATGTCCACCTGCACAGAAAGAGGAATGCAGTGGATATGCGGAGTCTGCTCTGGTGCCATGGCAGGGTGCCATGTAGGACAGGTACACAAACAAGGACAAGAGGGAACCTTTCCTCCCTGGTAACTGCCCCGCCATAAACGAAAAGTGCATTACTTCTCTTTTACAGAGTGATGAACAACTAGTAGTGCCACTAGACAAACTTAAGCAATTTCTACAGGACAGCTAGGCATGCTGTATGATTGCATGGCATCCTACCTCCAGGTCTCCTGTGCTTCTACCCATCCCATGTCAAAAGGATGGATAGGAACCCATGATTAAGGAATGGTTTGGGCTCTACACCACCTCCCTGAGTCATCCCAGTGCTATATCATATGAGGAAGTTGGCCTCCAAGCACACATGTGCCTATTTCCATACACACACACACTACAGAGTCTCTTAGCCACTGGATAGAATCTAAATGATTTTATTAAATGGTACTTCCTCTAATTTTATGCTTCTTCCAGCCATTCAGTGTATTTGATAACAAACCCAAACAGTAATGAAGGACTTGTATCCTGAGTAAAATCCAGTACTTTGAAGTCAACTGAAATTTTTCCATTAACATAAATGAGGCCAGAATTTCTGCCACAGTCCCAAAACTGTTCCCCCTTAAGAAATGCAGCCCATTTCAGTTGAGGATTTCTTACCACCCCCCTACTCTTATGCATGATAAACCTGCAATAATAATATTACTAGAGCTTAGTATCACAGTTATGTGCAGTGTCATTTCAGTTACATTCACTGCAATCATTTGCAGTTAAGAGGCAACCGGTAAAGAAGTTTATCCAGGGTTTTCTGGAAACATCATGTAACTGCAGATCTCTTCCTTAGTACTGCTTCACAGCTGTGATCTCCACCTGAGCACACCTTGATTTCCAAATTACAATGTCAGTTTGATTTCAGTGTACAGTAATGGGTATTCAGTGATGTGAAAGACACCTTTATAGTTGTGTGACTTTAAAGGCATCTCTTTTAAAGAGACATTATTACTACAACTTGGTGCATTAGAAGGGTACTTTTCATTATGAGTTAAAATTTTCACCTTGAAAATTCAGTTTCTCATGCTCATTTAGAATGAGTTTATATGGACTGAAGTTCAGACTTTGTTTTCTAGCTGTTAACGGTAGTAAGGTTGTGCATGTGGCGTTGTGATGCAAAACCAGGATGGTACTTCACCCTCCATATTAAATTTGGACTTCTCCCCGCTGCAGTTACGGTATCTAATGTATGTGTTTGGGATGTGGGGAGAATATGGGAAAACCTATGTTAGTGAGTCATCAAAGTTTTAAGTTATTGTTAAATGATTCTACTGTTGGACAGAAGTCTTTTGATTAGGATTCTTTAAAGATACTCCATCCTCATCTTCTGACACTCTTACAACTGTTGTGAGTAGAAGTTACTTTTCCATTGCCATTCTTTTCTCATAGAGTCTCAAATGCTGGATGCAGAGCCATTTCAAAGACTTAGATTTTCTGAATAATGATGCATAGGAATACTTTCTAATTATAGTTCAGATGTTTTGAGTACAAAAGATTTTTAATAGAGAAGTGTGCTGCAAAATCCACATTGGCAATTCAATTACTGTTTTTAAAATGCAGTATTTTACAAAACACCTTGGGAAACTAGACATTTCCTCTAAGAAAACTCCAGGGGAACGGGAAAGCCAGTACATCTGGGCAGAACAGGGAATGTCAGAGCCTCATTTTGGGTGTAAATTCTGGCTTCTGCACACCTGCCGCCTTCTCAAGTATCCAGCAGTTGTAGTGTGACTTTAGTTATTAGATGATTAAAACATGCATACATTCAACAGCATAAAACTCATCAGAACATGCATGCAAAAATTCAGAGGATGAGACCCAGCTGTTTGCTGCTTTGAAGAATTGAGGGGTTTTGGTTGGTTGGTTAGTTTGGTTTTACTATGAGTAGGTTGGTTGGTTAGTTTGGTTTTACTATGAGTAGCACCTGTAAGTATTGAGAACAGCAAAGCCAAGCAGAACACCAGCTATAAGCAGAAAGGAGGAATAGGCCACACAAATACTCTTTTTTGTTAGAATGAAATTAAGGTTGTCCAAATATGTTTTCTGAACTCAGCCAAATCTTCTGCTGGAAAAGCTTACTAAAGCATTAGCTACTCCATCTTTTCAGGGGATGTTGTGTATTCTAGTGTCTCTGTCCAGAAAACTACTTATATTATTATGGAGTGAAGTGGGAATAAATTCTCCCAGCATGCTGTACCATGCTCAGGAAGACTATATTTAACATCAGAGATGAAGAGCATCTTTTACCTTTACCCTAAAAGCTATGGCTTTTTAGAGTTTGGGGATTTTCTGCTTATTTACTAATTGTAAGTGTATGTTATGACTCTAGTGCTGGAGACTTCAATCTGATTAATAGAGGAAATAAAAAACTTAGTGTTTTACTGCTGCTACGTTTACTTTTGCACTTTGTGTCTTCATTCCTGGACTTCATGAGAAGCAGGACTTTTTAGTCTACACTGCTTTTGTTAAAAATTCTTTCTCTTCTACTCCTGCCTTACACACACAAAAAAATAAACTCAAAGAAGAGTTTGGCCACAACTTTCAATAGAAAGCTCATCAGTATTTGCTATAATTTCACAGCAGGAAAGACTACACAATTATACTATGAAATCTATAACCCCTACAGAGGTCTATATCAGAGCTTCTACATTCACAGTATTGTTACACTTATTAGGTGCAGATTTCAGGCATTTGCCTTCTTGGAATTGTCCTTCTTACCTTCTATAACTTATGTTTAATAAGCAGGCAAAAGCTCCTCCGAGCTTTACTAGCAGGAGATAATTGTTCTATACTCTCTGCAGTTTCCTCTCCAGCACTGTAACATACATCAGTTGCTAATGGTTAATTACTTTGTGCACTTGCAGTTCAGTCTCCTGAGGAGTGAAATTAAATTTTGTGGTTTTAGCCTAGCAGAACATGGACTCCAAACACACACACACTTAAAAGTTCTTCTGAACACTAGTCAAAGCTGTTTCTTGGCACATGGGAGTTGCAGTTCTGACTTTTATTCCAGGTGGCACTTCACTTGATATTCACCAATTGCATCAATGGCCAGAACTATTTCTGTGCAGCTAACACTGACAAGCATGCCCTTTCCTCTCAATGAAAGACTTTTTATTCACTCCTGCAAGAGGCTCTACATACCACTATGACTACATGATTCAGTAATTTAAGAAATTACTCATTGTATCTGAATTTTGCTTACATATGCCTGAAACTAACAATCTTGGCAAGAGACAACTAACCACCCTTGGAGCACTGTCAGTGCTAGCAATGTAACACTCAAATTCGTTCATCCTGGAAAGTTAAGGAGTACATTGTCATCCCTTGCCCAGACTTAATTGGATAGTGAGAATTTAAATGTGCGCACTGAAGAGAACAATTTTGTTGTTGCCCATTTTTACCACAAATATTGCTAATCCCAAGGTGCATTGTGTAAATTGTGCCCAGCTATCTCGGAAAACATGATAAATAGAACTGTTTGGAAGTATTTCATTGAAAAGGTTTTCTCAAGTGCATCTGTTTTCATGAACTGGAAGTATTTTCCTGCAACGTTTTGGATTTTAGGGATTTTCACTAAATGGAAATCAGTTTCATAAGATCCTTTGTCTGGACTCCTGCAGATTGTCCCAAGAGATCCAGAAATTTTTCAGATTTTTTTTAATTCTGAGCAAATATGAAGTTCTGAGAAAAACTGGGATCAGTTCTTGCAAAATGGAAATCCTTTTTTAATAATCTTTTTAAGGCATCTTGTTTTCTCTTTTCTTATCTGGTTCCGAATACAACTTAGAGAATGAGCTCTAAGAGGTACTTTCAATTTCGGAAACTGATGGTGGCCACTTACAGCCTTTATAATATGGCAAGCAACTACGTAAGCATACAACAACAACAAAACAAAAAACAAACAAGCAAAAAACCCAAAAGAAGTCATTTTCAGATACAGAACTAGTGTAACTTCAAGAAATTATTTTTGCCAGAGTTTTTGTCTACTTTAAGTTTACCTGATATGCCTATGTCAGTTACAATTTGTTTCTACTACAGAGCAGGCTTTCTCTTATGATTTGTATGACTATCAGTAATGCTAAAAACCCAGCAGAACAAAAGACTTTTTTTCTCATGCTAGGTAGGGAGCTTAATTAGCATTAATTTAATTCTGAGAGCAACTCTCACTTTGTCTCCCTTATTTCATACAAGAGCTGCTGCTGAGATATTTTGCCATCTTTTTCGTTCCTATAGGACAAATGCACCTTGACCACCTCCTCCTCTCTTTTTCAATACAAATAATTTGTATGAAATATTTATATTGTTCTGAGGTTTAAAAAACAAAAGAAAAGAAAAACACACTTGCCTATAATTCATTTGAATTTGTCTTGCATGAGGGCTCTTCCTCCTGAATTCACAAGGAGACAAGCTAGCCCAAAACTTATTTCCCTTATAAAAGAAGTAAGCAAATAGCAACCCTCAAATATGGGGGGGGGGGGGGGGAAGAACTTTTTTTTTTTTTTTAATTAAGAAGAAGAATGTCTTTGAGGGGAAAGAGACAAGTTCTGAAATATTTTAAGGATTTTTTTAGCCAGCTGTAGTAAAAGACCTGGCTTCTAATATTTTTCTGTTTCTTTGAAGCAAAGTTCTTTACCTTCCCCAATGCTAGGTTGCAAATACCAGGAGAAAAACTGCACAGTAGTTTATCAGTGCCTGGAAACACTCGAGTTTGCCATATGCTTCTTTTGTAGACAGTTGCAGTGCTGATTTTCAGCTGTGCAACATTTCAGAGTGAACTATACCAATTTACATTACAGTGCTATCTGAGATACACCCTCAGCTAGTTTTAGTAGAGCCAGGCATCCTAGACAAAGTATGTGTAAACTTTGGGCTACTGTCTGGCAGCTGAACAAGACAGACAGAATTCCTCTTAAATGTGCATTTCTCAGAATCACCACCTTTAAATCAGTGATTTAAGAATAAGCTTGGCTGCATTCAGTTCTTTCAGCCTATAAACAACTGAGCTGAGCTTACTCTGCTGACAGATGGGGAGGCTGCACGACAGTTCAACAGAATAACACTTGGTTTTTTGTTGTACAACTCTCCTATCTGCTCTGCCGGGCCTCCCACTTCCTTGGGGGCCTGAACACATTTGAACTGATGCTATATAAAACACCCCATAGAATTAAGTGCTGTCAAACTGGCTGGTTGTCTTTGATTACTTCCTCTTGGAAGCAAGAATTAGAAAAGCAGTGCTTTAATACTAACTTACTACTTTGAAAGAAGTATTTCTTCATGCTAAGCCTCTCCTGCAAATACTATCAGATAGACCTATTTTTTCATGTTCTTCTGCTGTGGCTACTTTCTAAAGAGCAGTGTTCTGAAGTTCTCTGCAATTTATTTCAGCCATTCTGCACGACTAAGACATTTTGTAAAATCAGAGCTTGAATATATATTAAGGTAATGTCATAAATCATGCAGATTTATGATGAAGAAATGGTTAAATGGGATAAAAGATCTGGAAAATGATTGAATTTGCACCAAATTCTAAACTTTTCCACTGTCTCTGATTATTTTTATTAATTAGTATAAGCACACGTATATTTTTTCTTTGACAGGGAAGAAGACAGCGCATATATTGCTTGCATAACCTCCTATTATTTTACACTTAAAATTAGAGTTAGTACTTTTAAATTGTAAGATTTCATTTTCTAGTACTTTCATAAATATTTAGCTTCCTAAGTACTTCAAGTTATTGGCTTCAAAAAACTTCATCTATTCATACACAAAACAATCACAACTCTGGGCCCCAACTCATGCAGACTTTGTAACCCTCTGAATCTCAGCAAAGTAGCACTCATCTTAAATTTTCAGTGAAAGCAGGTTTTTTGTTTTGTTTAGAGAGTACAATTCCATTGGAAAATGTTTCTGTCTAGAAAATACTTTTTAGTATAGAAGTTGTAGCATTTGTGTTGGAAAATCATTCTTTGGTAAGAATGCTTCCTGAGCAAAAAGACATCATCACTTTGTCAAAGATGACAAATACAGTAACTGTTTTCCATTTGGAAATAAGTAAGCTGACATAAAGTACAAGAGAAATGGGCTTTAACTGTTTCCCAATATTTTTTTCAAATGAGAAACAGTAACAAAGAGCAATGTGGAATTTTCTAATTGATTCTTAGTGGCAAAAGCTGGTAGACAACCTCTGTGATGAAACTATTCTACAATTCTACTTGGAACATAATGGAAAAATCTAAAATTTCAAGATACAACAGTGTAATGTCCTACACTGCTCTTTTATTAAGACAGAAAGGCTGTCTTTAACTAATAACTCTATATGGAGTTATTGTATCAATAAATTATTTGTTCAATTAAATCAAGTCAAATTACTGAAAGAAAATTCTCAAATGAGGGCTAAACGCTGTGACTTCGAAGAGAAATCAGTTCTCAGTTACTACCTCTGTTATGGTGTTTTGGTGCTATATATGTAGAGTTTTGCTGTTTTTAAAAAAAAAAAATTATTGAAGTAATTTGTTTCATGAATTCCTTATTGTGCTCCTACTTACAAGTTAAATTCTCTGTGAAAGAAATCCAAAATTGTTGTTCATGAGCTCTGCAATAAAATAGGGTTTTTTTTTTTTCTATGAGACAACAATTTTGAAGTGAACAGGGCCTTTATAAAGCATATTTTAACACTCCTGTAGATTAATAACATGTTAGCAGAGAAAGACATGTTGAGTTTAGCTCAATTATCCTTCCATTCCAATTATACTCTGACATTAAATCTTGTGACATTTAATAAGGAAGGCCATTTCACCCATGGCTGCCTCAACTGCTGACAATTTATGCAACAGTATTCCCCTCCTAAGAAACTATTCTAAAAGAAGGCAGCTTTCTCACATGCTTGTATGTCTAACTGCCCATGTAAATTAAATAAGATGCAGCAAAATATATAAAATTGTTCATCTTACAATTACCTGATGCCTTTGATTACAGAAAGAGGAATTAACCACTGGCATAAATTCTTTTTGCGATTGCAGAAATTTTAATAGACTAAAATAAGAAAGAACCAGGGTAAAAAATAACAAAGTATTTGCATGTAGGTATCTCTCATTTCTTTACAGTGTTTCATATTTGTGAATATGAATTCGTAGGTTTAAATATCTTCAATTTTTAATCAAAAAACTGCAGTTAAACAAAACTTTTATTGACACACCAAATAAGCCACTGGGTTGTCTTCCTCTAGGCAGAACCGAGTGACAACCTTTAGGACCAGCTCAAGATTCTTTCCAGGACAACAAGTATACACACTCCTTATCATAGATTATAAGCAAAGGAATCTCAGCTAGCTGCTCATCTGGCTCCAAAACTGGCAGATGGATAGCTTGGTCTGTATCTGAAGCAACCAGCCTTGCTGACAGGCAACTGGCTTCAGGATTTGAGCTAGAATCTCCATGCAGCACCATGCAACAACACACAAGCTGGCTCTACAGATGTCTTAAGGATTTTTGCAGCAGGTCCCACTGCGTGGCCATGTAAAACAATGCTCAAACCATTTCAGTTAACTTCTACCTCTAAAAGTTACAAGTATATTAAGGCAGGTGTATTTAAGACCATCATTTTCATATTTTCAGATTACTGTTGAGTCACACACTTCAGTAAATGGCTTGACTTTCAAAAAGAATCTGAGTTCTTAAGGCAATTTATTTTACTATATTATGAAATAGAAATAGTAACATGGTAAATAGTAAAATGGTAACATGGCACATCTGGTCTATTTGTTAAGTAGGAGAGAGGTTTGAATCAAACATGCAAGCATTAAAGAGCAGGCTGTTTGCTGCAGGTAAAATCTCTGTGAAAGTCACAAAGGCTAAAGGATTGCATCCTGCCTGATTAAAGCTGGGTAAACTAATTCAGGTTCATGCTCATGGTAGAAATTGCATTTTTTTTCTATGATTCTATTCTACCCAGCAATAGCTATTTTGCAGTTTTTCTGTGACGATACAACATCACCTAAAATATAGGAAAATTGGGTAACAAAAAAACAAAATTAAAAACTTAATCTTGTCAATCTTTTCAAACGGTAAGAAAAAAGCAGCCAAATTTTAACTACTCCATACTAAGAAAATCACATGCTTTTACAGATTTGTGGGTGGAGAGAACAGTGTGTGCCTTCATGTACATTGGCAAATGTTAATCCAGCTGCTCCAGCTTTAGGGCATGCCACAAACTGCTGTGCAGGATGGATAAATGAATGAATCATTGAGCCATGATCTTCAACCTTCTTTGAAAATCATAGTTATTTTTGGTACCAAGTGTTTGGTTTGGGTTTTTTTTGTGGAAAATGCCTGTGCAGGAATAAGCACTGTACAAAATCCTCTGAAAATATGCATTATAGAAAACACATCGCTTTCACTGAAGATGCCCCTGGCAGGGACTTTATGCCTGCCATGAGATTTCATGCAGCTTTTCATGTAATATCTCTATAAAGAATTCACACCTAATACAGAAGAAGACAAAGTGTTTACATTTGTGACAGGAGTAGATAAAATCCTAGGAAACCACAACCAGCAAAACACACTAACCAAATAAAAATTGGGGGAGGTCGGGTAGGTACGAGGGACCAAAACCAATTAAACTAAGGTCTGCCTCTTAACTGTGGTAGTTCTAAGGACAAGAGAGAAGAAAAAGAAATATTCCCAAGCCCAAGCCCATTTTTCTCTTTTCCTTTCCATTTCTTAAGGATAAATTTAACGTTTATAGGAAAAGCTAGGTTTTACTACACATAGGGCGCTGAAGCTAAATGCCACCAAAATTTATGTGGCAGAGCTCTAATTTCTTTAGAAACCAAATACATAGCTAACACTTGTGAGCATTTTCATGACAGGTTGAATGGATTTGCAAACTTTCCCAGTGTAAAAAAGGTGCAGGGACAGGGCTAGCTGTTGGCGCAGAGCAGGCAGCTGCTCGCTTGAAAGTGCGTTGTCTTTGTGTGCGCTGGGTGAAATGGGTGCTGCCTTTGAACACTTGCTCCCCACTTGCAGAACCCTCCTCTGCTGACATTCTGGGCTCTCGTGTCCTTTCAGCAAGGAGGAGCCAGAGTTACCCGCGGTGGTGGCACTCAGGTACCGCCCCGATCTCCCTCTCCTCTTGGGTTTGGTGGCAGAAGCAGAAAGCCCTGCTTCCTGGGACCTTCTCACCATGCTCTATTAGTCCCTTTCCCCTGCACCCCACAGGGCCAGGCTGGGTGTTGAGAATAGAGTCCATAGGAATAGATTTAACTCATGGCATTTCATCGCCTTCTGCTACAGCAGAAAGCTGATTAAAGTTCGTGGGCTCACGCTAACAGCTACAGTAACTAAGCCTGACTCACGCTAACTGCTGCAGGGGGAGATACAGCCTGCTTGGGGGGAAGAGGATCTCAGAAACAGGGCAGGCTGCAGCCTGTGTACAAAAGGAGAAGGGGAAGCCATACCAATCAGCCCCCTTTCAGCTTCTCCTGACATGCACTGACCTCTCCCTAAGGCAATTCCCCAAATCTTCACCTTCCTTCCAAGCCTTCCCCTCTCCTCACCGACTGCGCCCTGCTCTGCCTGTGCTACAAAATGGACCTTTGCCATTCCAAGCCAACAGCCTCTTTTCCTCCGTTGCTGGAGGGCCTCAGGGCCCTCAGGGCCTATAGGGTTTTGGCTATATTTATCTATATATATATGTTGTGTATATATTTATCCATCGTTCTCTAACCATATGTGTACATTAGAAAGCTATTTTTAGAACTGCATCAACTACAAATGAAGACTAGTTGGGTTGTTTGTGTTTGGTTTTGTTTTTTTTTTTCCTGTGCACTATTGCTCCTTCAGTAATTACACTGGAAGTTAGTGATAATTAAAAAAAAAAAACCCACAGACACCTCTTTTACATCACCAACCTTCTTCCTATTCCACAGGAGAACAGGGCATAAGGATTAGCTGCTTCTTGTTCACGCATGTAGAGATGCAACAGAATCTCCATTCCAAAAAGGTATTTTTTTTTATCATTTCAATTCAGAAAATAAGCAGAAATAGTTTGGAGCCTTGGCATAGTATATTTGAGTCTCTGCCAGATTAACAGCAACATTTTTTGAGAAATATCAATGCTCATGTCAAAGGGCTGCAGTTTGTGGGCTGTTGATGCTATGGCCTTTGAACAAAAGCAGAAAAATATTTTGATTTTTGAATGTGTATTGAGCAAATGTTCAATTAAAATGAGAATTCAAGATTTGATTCTACCCCTAGACAAGCCCCTGGGAAATTTACCTACAGTTTTTATGGTTTGCAGTTATAGCTCTGATGTCTATTTTGACTTCTAGATATCCAAAACTGGTTCATTAATTATATTCCAGAATTATAACAGAACTCTCCAGATACAATATTTTGTTAAATTCTGCTTTCTTTTCAAAAGTTATTCTTCCACTGTGATCATAAATGCCTTTTACGCCAGGATTCTAGAATCATTTGCAAAACTGGAAAATAAAATGTCATTTTTCCTGTTCTGCATGGAAATTAATGTAACAGATTGTTTAATTTGAAAGAGTGCATAAGCACAGTGTTGTTGAATTGCTTCAACTATCCCACGACTGGGAGACAGTAATAAAACTTCCTTGATATTTAACCATCAACAATGCAATTTTTGGAAGAGACAATGATTACCTGTGGATAAAGTGAAATTCAATCTCTATCATGCACCAGCCTGCAAATGTAAAACTTATTGTAATTTGTGCTGGAGCTAAACAATGGTACCTTTGAGTTAGGTGCCGTAAAAATTAAAAAACATTCCATAGTTCTGGCATGCACAGTGTAAAATAAAATTACAGGTCTTGATAAGAAAATAATGGTAATTACTTTGAGTAGCCTTGCATTACTCTTCTGTTCACTAAAACCTAATTATTGATAAATAACTTGAAGTAAGTCTATTTTCTCCTCATTTTAGCTGAATTACATTAATGGACATTATGGGTCTGATTTTGCTTCTTACAAAGTCTATGGCAGCTTGTCAGCTTTCATTTAAATTCTAATCCCTAGAAAACTTTCCTCTTGATATCTAGCACAGCACCTTTTAACATATCCCTATTATTATCAATCTAATAACATGATGTAAGATGCTCAGAGAGTTAAAACACTACCCCTTGCTATAAATCAACGTACACTGCTGGGACTTCCCCTTATCAAACACTGAGTTGTGAGTGACCTAATTGTTACAAGTGAGGCAAAGTTTGTAGGCAAAGCGAATGTATTTTATTGGACCAATCGACATAGTGAGGGGGTATTTAAAAAAAAAAAAAAAAAAAAATCAACAAACCCAGAAAATTTTTTATTCCCAAAAGCACATCTATTTTTACCCAGCCATATCAGCTGATTTTAGCAAAATACACTCCCTTCTTCCCACAACCTCATCTTCCTTGATTGTCACAGATAAAACATGACCACTACAAACATTTTCAAGTAGTGATGATTCCATGGTAACATGCATAAATATTATTTTTTGCCTATATTGAGGCAAGATATACCTACAAGGAGTGTTAAGAGAAAGGACTCTGCAAGAAAAACAGTTCCTGCAAATACTAGTCCCCTGCTCAAGTCCCCCTGCAAAACTTTACAATTTTATATTTTAAAATTTTAGTTCAAGTTACCTCTCCTAAGGTAAGAGAGTTAACACTAAGAAAATAAGATTTTATTCACGCAGAAAAACTGGAAATAAGGTACGCTAAGTGCTGTCAAGTGCTTACAAAGAACAAACCAGCTCTGACCCCATTTCAACTATTCTAATCCTAGATTATGAACATTATGTGAGACTTCTCTGTATGAAGGTGATGTGAAGAATACAACGAAATAGACTTTAAATGGCTTGACTACTATATAGCAATTGGGATAATAGAAAGGATACACATTTCGAGCCTTTATTTTAATCAGTAGTTTCCTTTAAGTAGCTTTATTTCCTAGAGAGTAAAATAGACTCCCAAAAGTATTGCAGCACAACTTTCCACAGCCATTTCCTATAGGTTTACTGTCTCCCTTCCTACAGCAGTGGAACTTGCCACGGGCTTACTGTTTGCATAAACATTGAGAAGTGTTTTGTTTTCACATACGAAGGAAGGTGCAAGTGATTCCTTTTCAATAGCCTTCAGCTGTGCAAGCAAACAGTGTCACATGCAGGAGGGCCTGTTTGCATGGGACAGGCAGGCAGCTGCAAGTGTTTGGCATCACACTGACTTGATCCTTTGAAAACATGTTCCTTAATTATTATCACTGTTGCTTCATTTGAAGCTTTATCAAATACTTCAAGATAATGCTAAACAGAGTTCCGAGGCTATGACAACGCAGAAATAACTGACTATAAACGTACATCCCTGATCCTAATGCCTGAAGTTGGGAAATATTTGTAACAAGGTACAGCTAAGTTCCAATTCCACTGCCATTAAAATTGATGGGAATTTTAGCCCTAGCTTCCATGGTAGTGGTTCATAAAAATGTATTTACTGGGAAGGCAGAAGTAATTCATATGTATGACTGCATGAATGCTTATACATATGCATACAGATATTATAGCTTAGTACATTTCTTTTTTTTCCAAAGTCAAGGTATTTGGGAAAAAAACCCAAACTCCATACTTTGACTAATTTTATGTTCTTACATTCTTATGATATATTTTAGTATCATGTCTTCATGTTCCCCATAAGCTTTCTTTTATGTCTAAATACACACCAGTAATAATATCTTCAAGCTCTTCTATTTCTTCTGAGTTAAATTTATATATATACACACATTACAGCCAAGTTTCTGTTAAAAAGCCCCTTATCTTTGCAATAGGATTTGAATTTCCTTACTCTATTTAAATGCCAGCACTTCCTCTCATGCAATTTCTTTGGCTTTTTAAAACCAAAAATTAGAAGTTTGATAGCAAATCCAAATGAACATATTACATGGTTTATCTGAAACGCAAAGTCAGATTCAATTAAACACAATTAATCTCAAAAATCGCCACTGCTTCTGAAGGTGAATCATATCCCTCCCAGCAGTCAAACCTTCATGCGATGAGAGTCTCAACAGGCATGTACGTCCTTCAGCCCAGGGGGACTGACTCTGCTGAGCTCCTAAATGCCCACATTGTCCAGTCAACATCACTGCAGGTAATTTGTGCAAATGAAGCGCAAAGACTCTACAAGAGTTTCTTGTGCTTAACGGCTAGAGGAATCAAAGGAACAGTGAACTGTAAGTTGTATGGGACTTATTAGCTCTATCAGGGAAGCAGGGAGGCAAGAGATGCAGACTAACTACTTCAGTATAAAAATGGTAATCATAGAGAAGTTCTATACTTTAGAAAAGGATTCATTTTTTGTCTCTACAAAGAATTAACAAATCCAACTCTTAAAATCCAACAGCTCAGTCAGCTAGAAGACCCTGTTAGAATTTGACCAGAACTAAATCAATAAGACTTTACAGAAATGTAGCAATACACTTATAGAAGCTACTTCGTAGATCATAAATAAGTCAGTAGTTAATGACATCTTGGCCTCCTTTACATGCTCCAACAGTGTAAGTAAGACCTTGTACTGACTAAAAATATCTTAGGATTCCTTTGCACTTAGGGTCCTCCAGAAGAAAGATTGAACAGGATGGCCCTGCAGAATATCTCAAAAATAAACTTTTTTCAGGATGTAACTGCAGTTGTATCTTGGCTTTTCTAACTGGACAGTTAGGAGTTGGGAGCTGGACAACTGATTTATCTCTATAGATCATCTCCATTTGCTCATTTCCAAGAATCCTGCATTAAGCTCAAGATGTATGACTTTTTACATCTCATTCTAAATCAGCCTGCAGCAGGTAAACATTAATGTGAAGTTATGTTCCGAACATTCAGTTTAACAGAGCCACATGGTCATGGAAAATGCATTCTGTCACTTACGGCTGTCTGTCCACTGAATGTAGGTCTAACCTACATCTCCGAGTGCCATGCTGAATTTTCCATCTTTTATTCTAAAATGTATTTCTCCAGACTCAAAAAAGTCTTTCTTCTTCTGTAAAATCTGTTTTCTTTTATCTGAAAACTGATTAAAATACCTAGATTTTAAACTACACATCTAGGGTGTGTGTAGTGAATGGAATGAGGAGAAATGAATTTTGATTGTTCCTATCCTATCTGAGAGGAGGAGATAGAATTAAGAAGCCTTAAGCCACCCAAAAACATAAAGAACCCTGCTTGTGAGCTAGAAGATGGAACATTAAAAAATTTCAGAGAAAATTTTTCTGACTGTAAAATGTTAAAGTCCCTGAAAGGAGATGTTCTTTTAACGCAACGTACCTTCTCAATGATAGCTGTAGTGTCAGTTCCATGACTATAATTAATTAGTAGCGCAACATATGCTGTTAGGGCAACTAGAAAGGATTTCTGGAAGATATAACACATTCAAAACACCATCTAACTTCACTAATTTCCAGTTTAATAAAATGCTTGAATAAGATTCAATGCTAGTGCTCTTTCAACAAACAGATTTAACCAGGGAGCTGAGGCTGAAACATATTATTTATATGGGGGAAGAATATT
Source organism: Phaethon lepturus (assembly GCF_000687285.1). Lineage (NCBI taxonomy): Eukaryota > Metazoa > Chordata > Aves > Phaethontiformes > Phaethontidae > Phaethon > Phaethon lepturus. Next base: position 170,803 of record NW_010525388.1, on the reverse strand, counting down.
TACATTCAGAAAGGAAAAACATGGCATATATTTGATGGAGTAGTTGATAAAAAAAAGTCAAAAAAATCATGTCAAGGTGAAGAGGAAAATTTTGAAAGGCTCTATACAGACAAACTATTAAAAACACTGACATACTGCATATTCAGTGATCCTCAGTGAAGCTGGGCTTTAAGAAGTTTCAGACAAATTAGAAACTGCATTCTAGTGTCTCTGACCACATCTGAATTGCAACCTAAAAATCATCTCATTGTTTTTGCAAGCAAAACAGAACTACTAATATGTTGGCTTCATGACTCTTAACCCCTCTGCCCAACGCCCCCCGAACAAACACCTGTATGTCTTTGAACTGGGCAACTCATTAGTTAGATGCCAGCCAAGCTATAGGAAAAAAAATATTTAGTTCTCTCTGCTACCTTAATTTGATCTCACCTCTTTCCATCAGACACATCACTTTAGTCACCATGCAACTGCCTATTTTAAATCAGTGTCTCTCTTTTTTGTCTGTTAATACTCATTCCACTTTGAAGGACTAATTTCATGCCCACTCCATATTCCATTTCCCAGGTCTGATGATCATCCCCTGTCTCCTGCCCTCTGCAACCGTGAAAGTATTTCAAACAAAGTGAAATTCTAAAAAAAAAAAAAAAAAAAGGGGGTAAAATTATTTCTCCTGCTCCCTCCCTTCAAAAATCTTATTGCAAGTATTTTTAAAATGCAGTCTGTCATGTCTACAATTTTCTAATAAATATCAGTCTTGCATCAAAAGTTTTGATTTTCTATTTTGTTGGGAATGAAAGCATTTAATCTAAACCAAGTTGTTCTCTCCTTCAGACCTCCACATACAGCTGTGAAAAATTAATTTTTCACATAGCTTTAGTTTTCACATCTTTCATGAGGTGTTTTTTTTAGCTTGCAACACAAAAGGGTGTATCCATTTGTTCTCTGCATTTCAAATACAAGAATGATGCATAAGTTTACCAGGTAAAGAACACAACCCATTCTTTGTTTTGTATCTTTCAATGAAGCAATTTCCAGAGCATGCTATATCCAAGTATTCTGTGGCAAACACAAAACTCTTTGTCTTGCACTAAGAGACTACGGCTTAGGCACATCTTCACCTACAGTAAATGTTAGCATTTCCATTCCTCCCTTCGAAGGGTGTCAAGAATCACATTGTCACAGAATCATCCTTTCCATTATCCCTTTGAAAAAAAAAATGAAAAATGATCAAATAGAAAAGTACTGCTGTGAGGTAGCCAAGACTGCTAATGTAAAAAGTGACTTGTACTAGAATGACATAGAAAATGTTCATAACTGGCATTTGAGGAAGGGCAGCAACACTACTACTTCTATCACAGACTAATATGCGCTGTGAAGTGAAATTATGTTCCAATATGATAACCCATGACCCCTAACAAGATATTAAAAAGATGTGTCACAGCTGGTCAGTACCTCAAGCTAGTAGGTACGTAGTACGCCAAGTACCAAATTAGACTGAATGCTGTGTGGAATGCAGGTGTGTTTATATAGCATAGTGCTGTTGCAGATGGAAAGTAATTGTAGCTGCCTCAGAGACCAAAAGCATTACAGTTGTATCAGTGTGGCCATGCATCCAAGACACCGGTTAAGAAACTTCCTTTCCCCTTTTCTCCCTCCTGCTTAGGCCCATCTGACCTGAGGTGTAGTAGTGATCTAAGCATGTTACTAAGTGAGGATAATACACAGAATCGGGGGGATAGGTCTTCCACAGGCAGCTTTGGGCTCATTCTGCATGTGCTCCAAGCTAGCTGGATGCAAGTCTACCTTGCTTAGGCAATACTCTGCTCATGCTGTGCCTCGCTGTATTAGCTTGAGCACAGGCCCTTCAGATTAACATCGACTAGCTCCACTCCCCCCATGATCCAGGAACATCTGTTCAAGAGACTGAAAAGTCATTTGAACGCCTGGAATTTTTTTTTGCCCTGTATTGAGGAACACTTTGATGTGGCCGTCCCATGAGCCAGCCTTTTTTTGAGCAAATACAAGAGTTACAGGGTAAATTAGCCATGCTTGCACAAGGCTTAGTCCAAGCTACACTGCAACAGGTTGTGGAAGGCAATGCTTCCAACCAGCTCCAGCATCTTCCCTTGGTATTGTCTTGGGTTTTGTTGCACTGGACTGGGATGTTATAATACATTGTTGTACCTCATGAGAGGCAAATTTTGCTGTCCTGACTAAAATACTTTGTTAACAATTACAGGCTTTTGTGGCCTTCGTTACCACTTGCTATACAGTACTTTACAATGCATATACAAATGGAGTGCAAACAGCACGCTGCAGTATCTAAATTTCCCCCATGATATGTAAAGAGGCATACATATGTTGTGTTCTTTTGTGGTGCTACTTTTAAAACATTATTTACTTTAGCTGTCAGGAAGACATTTTAATAGTATTTAAAGTGTAGTATATAAATTCTACATTTATATTCTAAAATGCTGCAGGACAAACAAAATCCAAAATGTTTTATATAAGTAAGTTTTTATGATAATATCTAGGATTCCAACGTTGTACACTTGGCAAAGAAAAAAAAGAAATCTATGATCCAGCAACTTTTTTGCAAGCATTTTCTAAATAAATAGTAGCTACATACATGAAAAATAAAGATTTATCACCAAAGTGTTGCATTGCTCTTTTGATACTAACTACTACGCAGCATTTATATTTAATTATAATAGCAAAAGTTGTTTGTGTATTCTGATGTTGAGTAACAAAGACTTAAAAATGTAAGAGACACACAATAACTTCTAGTTCAATGGAATCGAAAAAGAATAAGGCAAAAAACCAGTATTGGCAGGAGAACAGAGGAAGTTCTTACAGAAGAATGTTTTTAGAATAGATATAAAAGAAATAATGGGCACAGGAGATAAGTATGTGTAGTTAGTAGACAGGAAATTTAATTCTAACAGGACATAAGGAGAAGCATTAATGAAGATAGCATTTGTCTAGTTTGGAGAAAAGGAGGCTGAGGGGCGACCTCATTGCTCTCTACAGCTTCCTGGGGAGAGGTGGTGGAGAAGGTGCTGAGCTCTTCTCCCTGGTATCCAGTGATAGGACATGCGGCAATGGTTCAACGCTGTGCCAGGGGAGGTTTAGACCGGACATTAGGAAGTATTTATTTACTAAGAGGGGGGTCAAACACTGGAACAGGCTTCCTGGAGAGGTGATTGATGCCCCAAGCCTTGTCAGTGGTTAAGAGGCATTTGGACAATGCCCTTAACAACATGCCTAACTTTTGGTCAGCCCTGAATTGGTCAGGCAGTTGGACTAGATGATCATTGCGGGTCCCTGCCAACTGAAATAGTCTCATCTAGTCTAGAATGAAAGAAAATAGAAAAATCAAGAAAGTGGGAAGGAGAGAGGACTGAAAAGCAGTGAAAAGGGCAGGAGAGGAAAACTAAGGCAAATACAACTGTTCAAGACACATATGATGTGGTGAGGGAAGGGAGTTAGAAAAGAGCTTGGTCTTCAAGACGTCAGCGAGGACATAAGTGAGAACCATAAGGAAAAAAAAAGTAAACATTATGGAAACTGCCTTGTCATGACAGGTCAGAAAAAAGGACAAGACAGCAGATGTGGAAATAAGAACTGGCAGTGAAGCATGAGGAAGGGAGAATGAAGCTTTGCAATGTGCCGGTTTTGTGATGGTGGTAGGACATAAAGGAAAAACGTTGCAGGGAAAATAGCTGGATACTGAACCCAAGTGAGGTACGAATGACTAAGTGTTCGGGAGGCAGATGTCATTGCTCTTCATTGCAACACTGTAACTAATTAAGATGTCAATCTCATGGGATAAGGCAGTATTTTCTAAAGCCAAGCTGGACATGATATCCTGCCAGGGTTGTGTGGATGCTTTGCACTGTACGCCACACAGATATAACTTCCCACACTGCATGCAATCAATATCTTTCATTTACTGAAGCAACTGTTCTTGTAATCCTTGTCACCTTTGATAGTCTCCCCTCTCAAATCTCATTTCTCAGTCAATCAGTGTCCTTCAACAAGTCATCTCTTGTTCTGCTACCGTAACTGCAATTCACAGAAAAACTGGATTACGCTATAGGTAGCCATGTCTATTTGGACATGCATTTTAATGGGTAGTTTGAGTTTAATATTGGGTTAAACTCAGGAACACACTAACTGAATATGAAGTACAAGACAGAAAAGACTGCAAATAAGCCTCACATTCAAACTAGACTTTGCTTGCTAACAGGTGCAGAGAGGGTTCCCCATTACCATACAAAATTAAAGAATCGGAATTCGTACGGTTTGTTCCTGCCCAGGATAAACAGACCTGCCTCTTGCAAATTTGCTGATTTTGTACATCATCGGCATAATCTCATGGGGATGAATTTGGTAAGCTACGGCTACTTCAATCCTTCCCACTAGGAAGACCAAGATGCCCTAAGCCAAGAGGCTCCTCCACCATTTCCTTTTTCCCTGGTGCTTATACAGGCTTTTCCGTATTTATCCCTTGGTTTAGCAGGAAAAATTACTTCTTCTGTTTGTTTGCTCAGGTTATACGCAGGCTTCTGTGCCTCTCTATGCTGCACTCATGCTTGTACCCCAGGCAAACTCAACTTCCCAAAACCCTACCTAAATATGGGGGGAGGCCATCAGACACACAAAAGAGCTCATATCATTCTCAGCTTCCAGTGGTCTGTAACCTCACCTGTCATCAGGCTGAGAAGAGGGCCACAAAAGATCAGAGAGTGCCTGTCACAGCAGATTTATACAGGCTGCTGGTTTTCACTGGCTTTTTCCACCATGCAGTGTAGCTACAGCATTCATACTAGGAATGAGAAGGAACAGCCTTTGAAAAAGAGCCCTAAAAAAAAAAAAGTATAAATGCAACATTTACCTAGGAAAAGGATTCAAATTTTGGGTCCCTAGTGACATGTGAGGCAGATATAATATCAGCTAGGAAAAAAAGGAGCAAAAGCAAATATGTTCTTAATGATACACAAAACTCTAATTAAAACATCTCAGCAAGCATTGAAATTTATTTGCCACTGATATTGTGACACGCATACTGGATTTAATGTGTAATCAGTGCTAATCCATTCCAAGCCTTGCAATATCAGCAACATTTAAGGCAGACCACAACTAGAATTACACAAATAATGAGGACAGCTCAGAAAGAGTTTAGAAAGGTCCTCTAAATGTCATTCAAGACAACAAGGAGATTACAAGAAATTCTGTGACTTCAGAAAACTGTCAGTCTCACTTCTTTTCTGTCTTGTTCTCCTTCAGGCCTAATTGAGATCTCTGCAGCTGGGTGCAGTATCTGTTCTTTTTAACAAAATCTCAATATCGGGGAAATATCTGTCAACACAACTGCTATAATTCTTTAAATCTTAACAATAAAGATTCTTGATTCCTGCCTACAGTCCAGACCAGGACTTGCGTGACCGGAGAAGCCTAATTCAATTGTGCTACTGGAAAGGAGAATGTATATATATTTTAAAGGACTCTCTGACCTTTCTTGCTCCTGTTGCTTCATTTGTTCTTTAAACAGATATACACGTACACCTTTTAAGATCTCTTAGGATGAATACATTGTTTAATATGATCATTTGCTTATAATTTAATTGACGCTTTCCTTCTGAAAAGCCAAAACAGAAGCATCTACAATCATCTGTAATGATCCAGCTTGAAATGACCTACAGTTACTCATGTGGCTTTATTTTAAAAAATAAATCGCAGTAGTTTTCTTAAGGATCATGGGACCGGGCTGAGCATCCAGTTAATGATTTTTCAGAGTTTTAGAGGATTTAGTGTCTGCTGGACAAAAACCTGTTTCCCAAAGAACATAAGAAGTGACCCTGACTGGAAAATAAATCTCAAGTTGCAATCATGAAAATTATAATTTCTCTCTTTTCTACAGAAAGCTTGCCAAGAAAGTCCAATGAATTTCAGAAATGCATAGGGACACTGTTGTACATGGAAATCTGAATATACAAACTCCTCCATCATCATCTTCCAAAGTATTCTAAAATCCAAGTCAAGTGTATTTTAATGTTGCACCAGTACAGACCTGCTTGCTTCTCTAAAAGGCCACCAAAATGCCACTGAAGTTAAAATGGATGAGTTAACCTTTTGAGAAGTACTCACAGCACCACAATTATTCTGACCTTTGACTGTACAATCCTTTAACTTTGCTAGCTATTCATTTAACGCCCATTTTTATTTTTTAAAATTATTACTACATGATTGAAAACATTTGTTTGCCAATCCATCACTATGACATGTAGCAGTTTGCAGTAACAAAGTATTTTGGTACAGGCAGTTTTAATTATTTAACCAATAATAAATAAGGCAAGGACTTAGATATCAGGGAGGCAAAAACTACAGGAGGGGCAGAAGCCCACAGAGAATTGGCATGAATTATTTTTGCAACCATCTTAATACATAAAGCTGTTTTGATGCATAGATTGGTGTTGAGATGAAAAAACAAACAAACAAACCCTCCCCCCTAAAAAAACTGATGCTCTTCATGGCTCATCCTTCAGCAAGAAGCAGAGAAGAAAGGCTCATCTCCACACCCTTGGAGCCTTCATTTCAGCTGTGAGAGGAGGGGAATGGGCCACTTCCCATTAAATCCTGTAGAGCTAAGGTAGAACAGGGATTCTCACCTTGATTCTGTTCATAACAAAAAGGTACTTACATTGCCTAGCAGTAAAATGTTATCAACAGTCATGTAACAACCACCTATCCCCAAACTCATTCCAAGTTTGGTGACTGATAAGGCTTACCAGTAACCCATCTCCTCCACGGATAGCAACTAACCTGTTGAACTTGATCAGCAGCCTACTAGTTGAAGCACTAGTGACAATACATTTTGGTCAGCAAAGTGACTTCACAGTCCCCAAGTGATCTCTTGACCACTTGTGCAAGTCCAGAACAGTTTTTCTACATGCTCCCTCTCTTAGTGTAGAGAATCTAAGTTTGTAACACCATGTCAGAGGAAAAACATCCAGTCCATACGGTTGAGAGTGTAAGAACACAGATGTGACATGTCCAAATCCTATGTATGAAATGTACTCATAATGGGAGAGGAAACAGACTCTGATGCCTAAAGGAAATATAAAAACCAGATGTGAAATTATCACATGCAGCCAGTAGAAGAGCATGACAGCAGCCACAAAACAAAACTAGTACTTATATTAAGCTCCACTAGCCATGGTAGTACTTATTAACCTATTTTCCTTCTCAGTATCAACCAGTGTGTAATCAACATCAGGTCGTAGAAGTCACTCAGGTGCACTGATAAAATGAAGGCCAGAAGGCAAAAGCATCCAGAACTCAGCAGTTTGGTTACCTTACACTTCTGTCAGCACTTACTTATCAACTGGAAAATTTCTGTCCCATTTGAAACAGCAAAATGGAGAGATGTCAGTTTCAAAAAAATGAAAATTAGGCAACTTAAGCAAAGTAAGACAAAAAAAAGTATCACAAGCCAGCTCCTAGATATTGAGTAACTCTCAGCAACTGCAATGCACCAACCCTGAAGGCAAGAACAAAACCCATTTTAAACCACGACCTGTGCATGTAGCTCTGTTTAAGAAAGTACAGTATTCAAAATACACCTTTCGGTTAACAACTTTATTGTTTTAACCATTTTATAGGAACCTTAGAATAGCTCACAATATCTCTTATAGCAAGCTGCAAGGATAATATTGTAGCATGACCTTCCTATACAAAATACTTACATCATTGTAAGTATTTTGCAGCTACTGTATTATTTACTGCAACTGTGATGTCTCTCATTTATCTAACATTCTCAAGATATGTATTAACATAGAAATCTGGGAGTTGACAGTATCATTTCAGCATTGATGATTCTTTCAGCACACAAGAACTGTGACAAGTCAGTCTTGCACTCAAGCCTTGAGGAGATATTAATGAGTAAAGAAGCAATGAATCTTCCAAGAAGTTCACTAAAAACACACCAACTTATACAAGACGGGGAAAAAAAAAAAATCACAGAAACAAGTTTCAGTGGAAGGGAAAAAGCCATCACTAAAGTTTCTAAAGAGGTGAGGAAAATGACATGTTCGCAGGTTTAAATCACAGAGGAAATAAGGTAAATATAAAAGGAGAACAGCTGACTGCTGCATTCCCAGTGGAAATGCCTTAAATTAAAGCAGAGAGATGCAACAGTGAGATCTTGCAACACTAACCTTTTGAGATCATGTCTGCATTGTAAAACCATTCGCAAAGGATAACTAAACCCTCACACTCCTGCCCTGTCCTGTGTACAGAGTTCAGAATGAAAGGCTAGATATGGAGACAGTCCCTTCGCTGGCTGTTCTCATAGTCTGAACAGCAAGAATCTAACACAGTCATTTGTGAACATGAAGAGCTAGACTGGAAAGTGATTATGTTAGAATAAAAAACATTCACAAGGGCTTCCATTAGATATGTTACTAAATTAGCAGATTAACTATACAAGGACATAGTTATAACATTAAATATCATATCCCATGATGTCAAGTCACAGCATTTTACTTTTAATGGAACCTTGAAAATGTGTCAATTATATCCCCATACCTTACTCATCCAGTTGACACCTTGGCTGGATGATGATTATACTTTTCAGGCAGAAACTATAAACCTGGAAATATCACACCCCAACCTAACAGTTGTTTTAAAGAAAAAAGGTCTTGTCAGGTGGGCACTGATGAAAGCAAGGACCACCTGCAGTGGGATGCAGGACTGCAGAACGCCACAACCATACTGTCATCACAAGTGCATCAACAAAAGCAAAAACCAAGAGTGCCACAAATAGTTTTTTTTTTTCCATGAGAATTTGCCCATTTTTCAAAATCAAGCCATTATGTAGAGAACCAAATTATTTCGATAAAATCACAGCAGAATTCAAAAGCAGATCTCCAGTGGAAGCTAAGAGAACCAGCCTTTAAAAGGAAGGTTTTCTGTCAGCACCTTTATCCACTTGGCCAATAACTTGCTGAAGGCTAAAATGTAGACGCTAGCATAGTCTAAAGCATGCAGGTGTTGCATTTACCATCTCTTCACACAGTTTATCAAGCATAAGCCTGAATAACTTAATTCTAACAGTACTGCAATTAAAAATGCCCAAAGTATAATATTTCCAAAATGAAAGAAGTTCTTCAGTTTTCTTACATCATCCATCAGGCTAGATTTAAGTTGAGTTAGGCCACTGGAAACACATTTCCAAAATTAAAATTATCATACCTTCTTACAGTTTCATTGGATACAATAGCTAAATGTTCGTGGTAACACCGGGAGTGGCATCACCATTTCACTTGGCAAGCAACTGATGATTAGGTACCTGGGCCTTATCTACAGAGACATAATAAAGAAAACATAGGTAATTACCAATATCCAGAATGAAGAGATCATATAGTTTTCTGTAACTTTAAAATTCAATATAACTTAACATTTTGATCTTCCATATTGGAAACTTTGGTACTCCTGATCTAAAATGATTTTTACTATTATCCACAAAGGTGGGTAAAGTGTTCAATTTATTCCAAAGCAAGGATGACTGTCTCAAAGCAGGAATTCAAACAGTTCTCTAACTGCCAAGATCAGTGCCAGAAATACAAGATGTTATCTCAAGATTTTCTGACAAACCACCAACAGACGTGTATTTAACTTTACATCTAATGTTTGATGGCTGAGGTGAAAAAGGTGCAAAATTCAGCCACCTTCTCTGTGTGCAGTGTAGGAACATGGTGGTTCACCAATGAAAAGATAGCATTCAGGAATTATCGGATAAGAAGTGAAAACTTGCCAGATACTCCAGACATCAGTTTCTGTTACCCAGAGCTGCAAAGCTTTTATCTCATTCTGTGTTGCAGTCAAAAGAGGTGATTGCTCCTCCTGCTCACTAACACTGCAGTGGCTCCAGGAATTAGTTAAAAATACATTAAATTGAAGCTTTTTCCTGTACATATATATTTAAATGCAAAGAGTTTACAGTTGCCAGTTCATACATTCTATGTATATTGCAGAACCTGGTCTTATAATGAACATTACATGTACTATGTTTTCATGCACCAGCTTTACCCATTAGAAGAAAGGAATTTTGATCACAGTCTGTTGCAACAGATGAAAAATAACTGAACAGTTTTTCAGATATAGAATTCTACTTTGCTAATAACAACATGCATCCTTCCTATTAAACACCAAATTCAACCAGCCCTAAGACCTACTTGCATAACAGCAAGAACAATGTACAATCAGATCTCAAGTAATGCTGCTATTTACTTCTTCAACAGTGTAGAGATATGAAACCCAAACCATTAGAGATGGAACATGTTCATCTAGGAATCACACATATTCGTATCTTAAAAATGAGAAGATATAAAAATAAAAATTACAAGAAAGGAAACCTTTCAAAAAAGCCTTTTGGGGACTGGAATGGAATAAATGCCTCTAGAAGTTGAGAAAAAAAATAGTTCTCAAGGACATGTGGTAAACTATCATTTATCACTCTCTCCAAATGTGTGATATAGATATATGGTTAGTAACACTTACATTTTATTCTCGATAGTGTATGAACTCAGGTCTGAAAGTAGTACAGTCATTTGTAAAAACAGCATATGTTCTTGTGATATGTGGGAAGGAATATCCTTTCAAAACTTCATTTTCACTTTATTGGATATAAAACTGAGAGAAAACCCCTAAAATATGCCAGTTGTTGATGAGCACAGACAAATTTATAGACTCTTGCACAAACTTAATATTCTGTAAGTTTTCAAAGGAATGTTATTTTACTTTTTCTTTCTTTTTTTTTTTTTTAAAGCTCCAATTCCTGGAAGATTTATTCCAGTAAGACGTTTTGGAAATAATTCCTACTGATAAACATCATCGTGGAAAAAACAGATTTTTAGTTATATGTGTGCAGTGGTTTTCAAAGTCTTATTTAGGGCCTGGTACCCTGATCAGGATGCTAGATAAGATACTGGAAAAATTATAATCAGGTAGATAGGGTTTCTGCTTCAGTGGGCTTACATTCACTATGTGTGACTCAAATAATAGAATTATTTTACTGTTACACTTAGAAGTGTGGTTTTGTGTAATAAATACTAATATAGATTGTCCTAATTTCCAAATTATTTCTCAAAAAAAATTTATAAACAATGAGAAATCATTACAACACAGACATGTATTCATTGCATTTACAAATAACTAAGCCCAGAAGGCCTAATCAATTTTCCTTATAACACAAAAGTTCTGATTTCCCTGCAAAAGTCTTCAAACCATAAATATCGCCATGTTTACTTTGTAGCATTTAAGTAGGATGTAACAACCTAGGATGGTTAGGGATCCACCAAGGATCCCTACACAAAGGGGTAAGCCAGCAGCAGCATTTACTCCTCTGGCCTGAAAGCCCAACTGCATTTGAAGTAGACTCTCCATCCTTGAAGATAGCCAAAAGCCATCTGGACAGGGTCCTGGGCAACCAGCTCTAGGTGGCCCTGCGTGAGCAGGGGGGGTTTGGGCCAGATGATCTCCAGGGATCCCTTCCAACCTCAACCATTCCCCAATTCTGTTAAAATGGGAGCTGTATGCTCATATTGTTAAAGCCCACTGAAACATGCAGCTATACATGCTATTATTACAAGAAATTAATATATCATGCTATGCGGTACTTGAAAAATAAGCACCCAGGCCATGCTCTTCCCATTCATTAGTTGAGACTAGATAGCCTGTCCCAACTACCTAGCCACAGCCTAACCTAGGATCGAGCAAGTACTGGGGATATGGTTACCTTCAGAAACATATAGTCTAGCACAGTCAACCAGCACTTTTATATGCCTGAAGGCAAACATGCCCATTCATTTATATTAGATAAATGCTATTACATATGTTGCCTTTAGTAGAGCAATATGGTGCTTAGGATTTATGATTTACCAGGTTTTATTACTCCTGTGAGTAGTATCTGTATTTTGAACTCAGAACCTGTCATGTCAAAATAACACAAAACCAGTGAGAAGAAATCACATACCTACTCTGAGTCATTTTAAAGTCAGCACAAGGTCTCTCAACAGTAAATTTGTGAAAATGATTAATTATTTACTTCATAATTTAGTTGACAATTTTTGCCTTTTTTACTTGCTAATGAAATGCCTGTAAGTGGATCAAAATTTTCCCATATTTATTATTCATTGCAACTATTTGCTGAATAATTCCTGCAAACAGTTCCTCTTTTGTAGCTCACTTCTATTGTGAATGTTTATTATTCAAAATTTAGTCTGTGAAACTAATTACCTTATCCATATATTAGATTCTGTTCAGTGTTTGCCTGAACATTGTTCTTACAATCAGTGTGTGTTCTCCAAATACCCTCTCCTCCAGTATAAACTTAAATTGTATTCTTCTGTGAACATTCCTTCTGTAGAGTTTATTTGCTAGAATGTTCATAAAAAGCAAACATCATGAAACAACTGCATTTTAAAATCTGTACAAATATTGAGGGATATTTTTTCGTTAGGACCAGCTGAGTCTACTGATACAAGACAGCACAATCTCAGTTATTGAGCTGTTACTCAAATAATCATACATGAAGACCTGATTCTGCTCATCATAGTGAAAACAAGGAACATTGTAGCATCAAAAGTAGATGCACTTTCATTTGCACATTTCTTGTACTCAGTTTTTCTAAGTATTCCAAGCATTTCTTAAAAGCAATATAGCAATCATCCAAGTGCTGTATCATTGCAGGGCGACTCTAAAACTGCTAGGGTTTTACTGGGAAGGAGAAGAGTAAAAGAGAAATACACAAAATGAAAGTGCATACATCTCACACCTCTCCTATAACCCTGGAAATTTCACATAACTGACCTCCAAGTGTTTGTAGAGATTCCCCTCACATGCCAAGAATTTAAAGCCTTTTCACTTTGTTTTTCTGGTTTTATTTGATTTCAGATTTTTGAGACTTGGCATACATTTGCTCATGTTTTCAGGCTTCTTTCAGTAACTATTAGGACTCAAAATTTTTTTTATACTCTCATTTAGCAGCTGGGACTTTAAGGTAAATACCAACTATTGTGAGATACGTAATAAATCTGAGAGACCTGGCATTGTTGAAAGGCACTAGTGTTGTAAAATACCTTTACCAATTTGAGAGAGGTAAAATGTTTGCCCAACTTTACACACCTACCCAGCAACAGACATCAAACTACAGCTTGACACAGTAGCACTGAGAATTGCAACTGAAATAAGATTTAAGTGACACACAAACTCACAAAGGCCTTTCTGCAGAGGGATGAATTTTACACTGACTCACCTGTCAATGGTTATTAATTTCACCTGAACTCAGAGGCACTAATACTATTAATATTAGCAATGATTTGAATCAACATTAAATGACTGCTAGAATTAATAGTTCCACCGGATTCTAATGAAATAATTTAGAATTTGACTCTTTGGGAAATAATTCTAGAAAATGGTATGATGGCAAAACAAGTTGTAAAAATTTTACTCAATTTCCACTAGTGGGTGCTAAGACAACTCAGCCATATCTTTCTTTCAGAGACAGATCTCACATTTTAGTCAGGGAATTGCTACTTACATTCTCTTACCAGTCGGCTTTGATCTTTGTGCTCGTGCTTCTCTTGTGTACAAAATGGGAATGGTGCGATGGGAAGAGTGCTTTAGAGTGAAAAAGCATTTGGAGCACAAGACTGATTCAGAATAGTAGAAAAATATGGTGATTAGGATGCATTTTAATCAGAAAAAATATTGGGCGGGAAGGGTTAAAATTTTTTTTCTCCACTTGTCATAAACCCTTTTGAGAGCTTTTTGCATTCCTTTTACAAATTTTACCTGTTCTTTATTAAGTCTCCAATTTATTGCCCCCAATAATATGGATAATTATTCCAGGATCATCACTCTTCACAAGTCTCCTAAAGGTTAAGTCTTTTCTCCATCTGGAAATCTATTCACTGTTTACATTTCCAATTATCTCTCCAGAGGTGTATTGCATGTAGGCAATTTCAGGTCTTTCTCCTTCCAGGCTAGGAGCTGTGATTTTTCCCTTTTATTATGCAATGCCTTGGTGTGGATCAAGCCACAGGCAATACCACACACAGCACTCCCATAGGGAAGTGTAATACATTTCATGTCACAGGGCCAGCGACAGTTAAAAAACTGTATGCTGCCAGCTACATTATAAACCATTCAAAGCATGAGTTGCTGCATTTTCTGAAAATTCAGAACTTTTACTGCACCATCAAGATTGCTTGTCTAACATGGGTGTTTTTAACTCAACTTTAATGTTAGCTCCCAAGTCATAGCAAGATACCACAGCTAGACCTGACCACAGCAAATTAGCTCTAGATTGTACCATTGTTGGTTTCAGTGTTCATACCACATTTTTTTAAGATATTGTGAATGTTAATAAATCCCATAACAAATTTCTGAGCTTCTCTGAAGAGGCACATCACCGATTTCATTATTTAAGCAAGAAAAAGGTTTAGTGAGTGCTTGTGTAAAGTTAAGAAAATTTATGTTAGTACTCTAATGTGGTTACCCTTTAAACTAAAAGAAAACAAAACAAAACAAACTTCTAGGACAAATATAGTTGTTTGGTCACAAGACGTCAGAATTTGCACCTCCTTCCCAAATGCATTGTACACTATGTGTACCTGATGACCTACTGGTTAGATTTCTGTAGGTGCATTTGCTGTCCACTTCATGTCAACAAGCAGTGGAGATAAAAACATACGAAAAACTAGATACATACTCTGGGATTCTTCCCTTTGTTCCCATTTGCGGTTCCCTTTCGAAATATAGGAGTCAGCTGTGAATACTAACACTAATATCTTTGAAATAAATTCTAGAGGGCCAGTGAATTGAAGCTCCTTGAGGTGCATTTTTCTCTGTGTTGCCGGGATAGATTTAGATTGACATGATAAACCTATCAGTAGTCCTTCAAAAACATGCTAGCAAGCCTGCAATAACACTGCCATAGAGACATAGGTAAGCGACACTGATTATAGAAATAGAATTCTACCGAGCTTAATTCTAATTGCTGGCAAAGTATATATACAGAATGCATGTGCATGCTTCACTGAAAGAAAGAAGACTTATATGTTATTAAGAATCGCAAATGCAATTTGGGATTTTTATCTTACAGCACAGAGTTCTTTTTCTTTGGGTTATCAAAATACAGAATAATTTTGCAACCAGTTACACATTTTCAATTTTGTAGTCTTCTTTCCTCAGCATTAAAGCAAGCTTCCATGAACTTAACAAAATTTAATAATATCTAAGTAGCTGACACTGCTGCAGGTCTATAATTGTGTGTCACCTTGCAACAACTACATTGTCTAAATGATTTCTTTTTCCTTTTGCCAATCTACTGAATAATGCCAAACACTGCTGATGAAGGATTACTTCTACACAAATACTTCTTATTAAAATATCATACAGAAAATAAAATCTTATTCTGATGTAGACAAGATTTGTTGAGAGACATTTAATATTAATTTAGAAGATTCTTACTGACAGCTGCTCAGCAAGACAAAATCTCTTCATTTGATTAAAGTCTTGAGGCAGTCTCATAAAGGTTTTGTTATTGAGAAAGAGTCATTAGGGTTCTCCCTATTTTTCACGTTCAGTTATGGGTATATCTAAACGTGCAATGAGGTTTCCTTTTACTTTTTCTAAATACACATATATATTTATTAAAAGCATAGTTATATTCATATAAAAGCTGACTAAGGATGAATAAAAAACAAAAAGGCAAAGTTTTTTTTTTAAATTGAGAAGTTGCATAAAATTGAAAAATAGAAATTTGGAATGATGGACTGAAAGACAGTGTTTGTAAAACAGTTTCTTGAAGGGGCCATTCAGTATGATTTTCTGATTTATTTTCTATACCACTGTCCCACTATACAACAACTACATTATATAGCTGTAATAAACCACAAATTATAATTGACATGTAAAGAATAAAGGAAAACCATCCATTCTGCCTAACACTTGAGGTTTCTCCAACCATTGCTTCCTACTGATGTTTAATGTTTAGAACATCCTTTGTACTTATTTAAGGTATTCCCTGCCCCTGGTGACCTATGGGTGAATGAGACTAGAAGATGGCAAAGGCCATATGAGGCACAAATGAACAAAACAAATTTGGCACTCGGATTCCCCAAAAGAATTGATTTTTTTTTTTTTTTTTTTTTTTTCAGAGTAAGTGTAGGATGCAGCCTTATTCCTGACTCTTGTGGGACACTTTCAAAGATGAATTAGATGATATGTACATTATGGAGATTTCTAAAAAACAAAACACACACAAAACTAGTTTGCTCACTTTCATCTCCTGGATCAGATTACTCTTCAGTTGGATCACAGTTGACTGCATATCCATATGGTTCCAATGAAAGTGCATTAAAAATTCTCTATTCTGTTCTTGACACCCATTCTCCTGGAGCTTAATGTAATATATTGGGTATATGATTTTATGTCCCTAAACGTACATATCTTTACTCTAATACACTGTTCATCTGTGGGGGGGAAAAAACCACCAAACACAAAAAAATCCAAAACCAGCATGATGCCTTGGCTTTTGGCTCTGCACTTCCAAATTTTCACAAGTGGGCTTCTTGTATCTTGTGTTGTTTTCCAAAACATATGTATTCACAATCTTCACCCTATTCCCAGCAGTCTCTGTAGGTAGCTATCTCTGAGAACAACTTCTAATATAACAGCATTAAAGAAGATGCACATTTGAAAAATCTGTCCTTGAAAGAATGGCAAAAAAAAGTCAATTTACTCAGGAGTTACCAGCTTCTACTATCAAACCACATTTTCAGTAAATATGTGCTGAAAATATCACCAGAGAAGAATTCTGAATTGTGTCATTACATCAGTCCAGCGTAGCTCACTGTGGACCTGGAATACTGTTATAATTTTAAAATAAACAATAGCATGGGCTGCATCATATAGATCCCAAGCATGTGCATTTTGCAAGTGACAGGAGTAAAAATGCCAATGGGGGTTTTAAGGTAAGCTCAAGAACAAAAGATTGTGACACAGATCTAAAGATTACTTAAATAAGACTACTTCTTTTATGGGCATAAGAGGGAAAATGAAACATAATTTAACATATGTCTTGCTAAAGCCTACTTATCTGTGAAATACTAAGCATCAGCATTTTTTTAATTTAAAAAGAAAATCTTGTCACTGCAGTGCACAGGAAAGATGACGTTCAGAGGACAAAAGTCATCTGCGTAGAGAATGCCCTTGACATTTATGAAGCCACTTTTCTTTCTTTGAGAAATTGAAAGGAGGCCCAGGTCTTACGCTAAAGGAAGCAGAGTGGAGAACTGAATTTTCTTCTTAGTTCTACCACCGATTCCTGCATGATCCCAAGCAAATTGCTTCAGTCAAAAGTTTCACAAGCATCTGCCGTGTACTGTGTATTCTTGAGCACTCAGTCTGACACACAAAGGATTAGGTTTGCAGGAGGTTTAAGAATTCATAGCTACAAGTGAAGTGAATTCACTTGCTAGTTTTAAAAACTCCAGCTCTGGACAAATATTAAAAACGAGGTACTTTGAGAAATGAAGTAACGATCATTCCGCATTTAGACACCCAAACTGATCTGTGCTTTGAGGATATATTACCGTGTCATAGTACCATGTTGTAAAATGGAGATAATAATAACAACTCATTTCACAAGAGTATTATAAAGTGGAGACACTAACGTCTGTGAACTCTGAGATATTGTAGTTTCAATGGATCCCATCACTCCTATGAGGAAATCAATAGTGTCGTATTCAGAGAAAGATTTGAACGTTGCAGCAGGCAAGGGGGCCAGAAACTGAATGAAGCACATTTTTAAATGACATATTGGAAAACTGCCCATTAAATGAGTACTATCCATCTTGTGACCTGAATGAGGCAGGCAGGGAATGAGCTGGAGAAGAATAGTATGCTCTCACATAATTAAAGGCTGTATCATAATGCAAACCCGCATTTCAGCCCAAATACTTTTAAAAGTTTGGCTAAGCTCCTAGCAACTGAATGCAAACTCTTAAAATGAGAAGTTCTGGGAAGCTTAAATATGGTCTTGTTTCCTGTGTCACATCTAACATGCACTTACTAGCAAAGTCCTCAGGAAACTAATGAAATGGTTGGCAAACTAACACAAGAACAATTTGGAATAGCATTCCAATGCTGGAAGAGCAAATCTTTCTAAAGACTTTGCTTTATGTTCTAAGAGCTTTAAGACATAAATTCTCTTGGAAAGGACTGAGTTTCTTAGCTATTTTTATGCAAGACAAGAATTAGGAATGTGACAAAATCTTATTTGGATAGGATCTGTTCATGAATTGAGTCTAGTTATAATCACTCAGATTATGATCTCAGAGTCAGTGCCATTTAATTAGTATTTAAGTACATATACTGTAGCTACATTTAATTACAAGCCCAGATTCCCATCTATTATCTGACAGATGATTGCTACTATTTGGCATTCAAACAGCTTCCAAAAAATAGGAAGTGAAAAACCTAACATGAATAATAATCAGCAATACAGCATGCTGTTACACAAAACAAGCCTACAATAAATGCTAGATCACACACAAAAAAAATTAGTCACAAAATCATTATCGAAGTACTAAAGCAAAACAAGGCCCTAAACTAAGATTTTCTCTTCTTTCTCCAGTGGTGTTTTGTGTTTTCTCTTTGTTTAGATTCTGATCTTATATTTCAGTGTTAAAGATTACAGGCTTATGTGGTGGTGCCCATGAGACCCTAATATCACAGATAAATCTAAAGAATCAGAACTTTCAGATATATGTTTCTAAGGATAAACCTGAGCACTGCATCCATACTGATGCTGCACGCTATATACTGCTATATGCTGTACTGTAGGTTGTCAGGCTCCATGATACTATAGTGTTATTCCCTCCATTTGTAAAATTGAAGAATGCTATAGATTCAAGTGGTATCGAAAACAGGGACAGTGATGTTTGCAATTAAAAAGCGATATTGCAGTTGAGTTATTCTTAACAAACATATATTTTTCCAAATTTCAAAGATGTCTGCCCAGTTCCTCCAAATACTGTTTTGTTTCATCCACACAGGGACCACTGGGGTTGGGGGGAAGTATGAATACTGCATAGTAAAGCCTGCTAAATTTCTTCTCATTTAAAATTGTACTTGAAGCTAAGTTTCCTAAATACCTTTAAGATATAGTTTGTTAAGTGAAATAATAACTTGAACACATTGTAGCAAAGGTAACCAAAAAGAAAGGCCAACATTCCCAGAGATATGTTGATAATAGGTAATGTTCCTGCATCCCATAGGAATATCACAGAAATATCTTCAAAAGCAACATCCTTAGCTGTCCCACTGCCCCAAAAGATTCTCCCCTCTCTGCCACTACAGTGTTCAGTATGCATATTAAAATTTACCAGCTAGCTTCTAGAAAACAGAACCTATAGACACTGGGTTGTTCTTTTCATTCTCTTAGCAGGGAAAGTAATTTTGGTCTTTCTCCTCCATTAATGTGGATAATTTTCACAGAGTGTGTGTAGGATCTTTAGGAAATCTATCATTCTTTCAAATTTGCCTGAATTTACCAGCCAAAAATTATGGTTAAATATTTATAAGCATGCAATTAAAAGTTAAAGAGAGACAGACAGCATGATTGCATAAGACTCATTTCTTTGAAAAGGTAGATAAAAATTGAAGGCTGAATTCTGCCGTTGTGCATAATCATTGGAGAGGAATTTGAGGAAAAACTACGGGATCAGTTCTATAAGCAACAAAAGCAATTGTGGTAGTGAGACAGATGTACAGGTTGCCAAATGGGAAGGAACAGTTTGGTAGGGAAGGATGTTATATTTTCAAACTTATTAAAATGTATTAAAAACAATCATGCACAGAAATAAAGACATTGGCAAGGGTCCTTCTGTTGACTGGCACTTTCTAGTTTCAAAAGCAAGTGTAAAAAGGTAAGTGACAAAGGCATATGAGTATGAAAGCCATATATTGAAATTATATGTTCCAGACAGATTTGAGCTTTTTAATGGGACTAAAGTTACTGCTGCATATATGAAACAATGTGAAAACAATTTATAGGGGCAGAAGGTGGGAAGATTAAACAGAGGTGGACAATTAGTTTAGCTCATGGACTTAAACAGCCAAAAGCTAATTTTTTTACATGCAACACTAGTGCTAAAAATCACTGTACAGATCAGTAATATGAAAATCTTGACTTAGCCTATGTACACAAAAGCCTTTTATTTTCATCCATCTAAATGACTCCCTTTGCTGACAGGGAAACTGTGTCTTAGAAGTGAATACAACATTGGACTGAGGTGTTCTTTACTGAGGAAATTTCCCCATTCAAGACTTCTGATCCAGAATTCTGTGTTTTAATTTAGTTATCCATTGACTGCTTTGTTATTTTACAGACAGAAAAATCAGTGAGCACTGTTCAATTAAAAGCCCTGCGTCATTTCATTGGTTCTCTGAACAGATCATAACTACAACATAAATAAATGATATTGCTGTAAGACAACATTCCATAGGATTTTGCCCAACATTCTGGAAAAGGAAATAAAAAAGGATGAATACACAAGAAGTGATCTAGTGCCCCTAAAGATCTGATTGTTACCACTTAAGGGCATGCTGATTTACCTCACTGTTGGGGATTTGTCTGTTGGCTTTTTCTCCATCCTCTCACACGACACCACCTATTTTTAACATTGACGCATTTACATTTTGAAACAACCCAAAGACCCATCTCGTATATCTTTCTAAATGTGAATAAAATTAAACTGAAACGCATC
The DNA here is from genome assembly GCF_000687285.1 of Phaethon lepturus. NCBI lineage: Eukaryota > Metazoa > Chordata > Aves > Phaethontiformes > Phaethontidae > Phaethon > Phaethon lepturus. Next base: position 149,963 of record NW_010525388.1, on the reverse strand, counting down.
AACTATTTCTGCTGACTCACAAGGTATCTATTCCTTTCCTAACTTCTCCATTACTCTTTACTTGGGTTCATAAATCCTGTAGCTTGTTTGGTGTAAGATTTTGTGATTCTATTAAAAATCTCACAGTATCTTATGAGGTATTTGTCTTAGATTTTCAGGTCCTTCTGTCAAAAGTGTTCACATGGAAGTCTTAATCTCTTCTGCTTGTAAATTAAAACTGCACTTTTAGGTGTTACAGGGCTTAAAGATTATTTTTTAAAGACCTAAAATTATTAAAAAACTGCATCAACAAGCAACATCAACAGGGAGCATCAGAGACTGACAGACCACTTTACAACAGTAACTTGAGATAAGTGTTAAGTTTAACCTCATACTGAAATTATCATCAAAGTCTCTGTTCAACTTCCCATTTTGTTTAATAGATGGAAGAGCTAGTTAAGATGATCCTAAGCCAAGAACTGAAGAAATCATGGACTGCAAGAGCTTGAAAAATAGGAGTATTGGCAGTAAGGAAACTGAGTGAGCAAAACCCGGAGGGAGATTGTACTGCAAGCAGGAGATCGAGGAGTAAGAGCAGGAATCGGGGGCTAAAGAGAAGAGCTAATGAGAAAGTCACAAGACAAGGATGAGGTACAGTAATATACAATGTAAGTAAAAACAAAAGCAACCTGCTGAGTGTCCTAGAGCAATTAGCACAATTTTCTCCCATACCAGATGGGTAGGTAGCTATCAGTCAATGAGACCAGTCTTCAATCCTGGTAGACCAGTTACTGACAGGTGGCTGGTGGTAGCACAGTCTTTAAAAAAGATGATGCAAATGTCCAGCTGAATTTTATAAACATAGGACAATTTCTATTCATAAGTATAACATGAACATTTAAAATATATTAGACGCTACTATAGACAGTATGTAATCAGTGGCCTGATTAGATCATTGAGAGTTTTGAGTTGCCAATGATCTCAGCCTATTGTTGCTTTCAGATTTTTAGCCTAGCCTCTCTCATTTCAGAGACAGATTTTAATGAGAACCACAACTTCCTCCTTATCCATAGATACATTGCTTGAAATAAGCAGCACTTCATATGTGTGAAAGCAAACGTACGTAGCTGTAGACAGTTTATTTTATATGCCACAGTAGAAAAAAGTATCTGCAAGGCTTGTGTGAACGCATCAGCACAGAGGTAGATACAGTGAATGGTGTATTACGCTTCATCAGCAGTTGAAAACTCTGTTAATTGCCAGAAAAGGGGAAGAAGGACCTGGGAAATACAGACAGGTGATAGATATAAAGAGACAGAATTTTAATAGCAAGTATACCAGAAAAAAGTATATGAAATACATTTGATTCAGGTGAAAGATGTCACCTTATTGCTTTTTATTTATAGACCTACACTAATGTGTAGAGTGCTTTGTCATACAAAAATTAAATTGATGCAGATAGCTCAAGGAGTAGAGACGTGAAGTCAGAATTGGTATGAAGAGAGTATTAGAATGAACAAATTATTGGGGAATAGGAACCACTTTGTCCTCTGATCATCACAATAAATATGCAATGAATTATTCTGAAGAAATAGTAAGTATCTTCCTCATGAGTTCTAGGGTGTCATGGTACAATGTAGGGTGCTCAGACAGGAATTAGTGATAAGCAGATAAACCTTCAGTTTAAAAACAAACAAAAAAGGTGTAAGACTACAAAATACTTAATAGCAAAAGCCACACCAGACACAGACACATCCAAAGAGGAGGTCTGATATCCTAGGCAGAAATTATTTCCTGAATGGAAGTCCTCCCAAAGACCAAGCTTTTCTACAAACTACAGAAAAGATACAACACAAACAGAACTGCTTGTGAAGTCCAGAAGAAGCACCAGTTAATTTCTGCTCCCAAAATATGCCACAAAGGTATTAGAGTCCAGAAACATGGTCTCAAAATACCTCTTTCATATTTATACACCCTTAATTGTTCTGAGTGATGCAAGTTCAGGACTAAGGAAAAATACCTTAAATTATTGTGGGCTGATTCATTTACTTCACTAAGACTTGAATTCTAGAAGAGAAGTGAAAAGGGGAAAGATTCAAAGATACAAGAGCAATTGAAGGCACTGATTGAGAGCTAGCTCAGCTAGCACCAGCTTCTCACATACTGACCAAAAAATGAGAGTGCACAGTAATAGTTATGATTACCCCCCAGCAAGTGCCATCTGACGTGCCACCGCCTATGATCTTCTTTGCAGAAAGGAAGTAAGTTCTGTGAAGGTTGAAGTAACTGAATCAGTCTGATTCATCCTCTGTAAAGTTAATTATAGCACCACTGCTTGTTTACTTTGTTTTTCTGTAAAATGAGCGCAAGGCTTGTATGAGGATAACAGATATATATATTGTACTGTACATATAAATTCCCATTCATATGGAATAAGTCACTGTAGCAATGCTTTGAAGTTAATGAACCTTCTCAGTTCATTACAGATAAAAGTACTGCATTTCCACCTTTAATATGAAATGAATGAACTGTTAGTTGTGTAAACAACTTTTGAATTTCATTTCTGCCACTACAGAAATAGCAACAGTGATTTCTTTTCATACATTTGAGATGTATAAAGATAGCCAGCAAACACTAACTCTTCAAGAACTCTCAAAACTATTTTAAACTATTTTTCTAAATTTTTTTAAATTAAGACTTAAGAACTTTCTTTTTGTAACACATAGCAAAGCTTATTTTTATTTCAAGCACTGTGAAATAGTAGTGGTTTATTACTTAGTACTTGATAGGAGGATAAGCATTGTTTACAACTCTAAATTATTTTCAATTTTTAAATTCTTTGATTCAGTTTCATAAAGCAGCAAAATTATATTTATAGATTGGATGCATGAAGGAACTTGCTGGAAAACAGACAACTCGAGAATATTTCTAATGGGAACTGTTTCAGCTGAGAGAAAGAATAAAATGCATTTTCCTAAAGGACAAGGAGTTATTTTTACCTGTCTTATGTTTAAGTGCTTTCTTTTTTTTTTTTTTTTCTTTTAATGAAAATACTATGGTGAAGAATTCATGTTTTGGTTGAACACAGAGCAAGCAGCAAGCTAAATTATATACTCAATACAAATCTCATGCAATAATGTTGAAATAAGTGTAAACTGACTATAACTAAAGCAGACGCTTTATGAAGTAAAGTCTCCTCTAAATTCAGTATGTGTAGGCAACATAGAGAAAATGGAAATGCATTAAAAAAGATGAAATTGTAGACTAGACGGCCAAAAGTTTTAATGAGACTGTAAAATATTATGATAAGCCTCTGTATAAAATATACTCGGCCTCTGTCACTGCAGTATAAAGCAGATAAAAACTTAGCGAGACATCAGGGAACATAATTAGAAGTCAAGCTGGCATGGAATTATGGTGCTCAACAAACACAAGGAGCCAGTTCTGAGCCCCTGGCCTGTGATGAGAAGTTCTGCTGACTTCAGGACTAAGGAAAAATAACTCAGATAATTGTGGGCTGCAGGACTGAACCTTGGTCATTATTTAATCTGAACTTAAAGAGCTTCAGTTTAGTAAGGGTGGCATGAACTTTGCAATGAACATCTATTTAACAAAGAGGTCCAAATGCTGCTGCTTCTACTACTAACCAAAGCAGCAACCACTTAATTTCAGGCAGCATACAGATGCCCTACTTACCATATATAGTTGTCATTACAAAAGAAATGGATATTTATAGTCAAATTTATGATCCTTACATTGTCATATACAGACAGACACAATACTTTATTAGATGCATTTAGATTAATTTCAGGTTTGGTTTTTTTTTTTTTTCCCTAATTCCGAGGACATATTTTAATAGAGGCATTTCACAAGAGGTTTAAGGTTTAGAATTGGATAAATTCCATTCAGCTTTGCAAGGATAAAATTTGTATAACAAGGCTGCAATTCAAGATCTTCTAGGAATAAAATTTCTCCAGAAACATCTGACATTTCCAACTGGAAATACATTCAGAACAGTCAACACTTATGATTGAATTCTAGGTTTACAGAAACAGCTATAGAAAGTAAGAATGACAAAACATTTCATTCCAAAACAAACAAAAGTTTTGAACATAGCCAGTAGTTTCTAGTTCTTCATCAACAGTTCATCAGCTCTTAACTTAAAGTACAGCAAGTATGATAGTAGTCATAACTGTTCTCCGTTTGCCTAAAAATATTAGTAGCAGTTTACCAAACTACTCTGGTTTGATTAAACGCATGGCAAAAATCAAGCACTGGAATGCCTATTTTCTCTTGCAAGGGCATACAATGACATATGATCCTACACCTTTCCTTTCTACTACTTAACAGTGAAACAGCAAATCAGAGCTCAAAGTTCTTCCTAGTTACTAATTCGAGCTTTAAAATTAAGCAAAGATATATTCAATACGATTCAGTAGCAGCCTTTTTGTGCGAGGCCACACACATGAGGTAAAGTGTTATTTACAGACTTCTCAATTCATCTGTGGTGGAAAAAAGAATACAATTTTTTTTTTTTTTTCCTACTACAGTACCTAATATTCTGTAATTAACTTCTACTAGTAGAAGCATTAGGGCTTTCTGTCCACTGGCTAGCATGGTTCTGGTGGGGAGGATGGCTGAAACATACACAGTGTATGCAGGCAGTCACACTCAGATTGGGGCACACAAAGTTGAGGTGAGGATTTCTGAACTCCCAGGCCCCCTCATATCCTGGCATATTCTTTTACCAATTATACATGTTATACTATTGTCTTCATAATCCACTCTTTCATTTGTAGTAATTTACATTGTTGAAGTGAAACCAGACTAAAGTAACTCTTTTGAAAGGTTTTTCATTATCTGAAATAATGATACCTGTAGCTTAAACTTAAGATTCTGATTTCATATACAGAATGGAATCTGCTGTTTGGTTGATCTTAGTAACTGAACTAATCCATCAGACTAATTCATATATATTTGATATACATGGAGAACAAAATACACTTCTTTCAACATGCAGTTTAGATGATGATACCCAATTAATTTGCAAATGATTGGCTGACTGATAAAAATACAGAAAGAAACAATTCTTTGGCAAGAGTGATTTCCTATATGGGAATCTTGCTGGATACTCAGCTCTTGACAGATGCTGCAAAAGCAGTGAATACACCAGGCATTTATTCCCATTTGTACTTGTACAGAAGATTGTGACCTTTCTTTTGACATATACACCCCACAGCTGTTTCACAGTCACCTTATATTACTTTAATAAGCTAATACGTACGGACTCTCTCCAAGCAGAACAGTGGAACCAAAACCACAGGGATGATAGCTCAAGGAAGCATTTAAATTATCATAGCACCTTTTGTAGTGCGTAGAAACAAGACCAAACACTTGAGTTTTCACCACTTCAGAGAGATTTCCTCTTTGCTGCAACTTAGATTAGCCTCAGCACTTGGGTAACAGTCTTCAGCACATGATAGCTGAGGACCGACAGGAGATATTTTAACAAAGAGCCCTCTTGTCTGCAGTGCATGCACATTCTTTCCTCTCTCCACTTCAGGGCAAGAAGCCCCAAACTTAGTGATCAACAAAAGCCTTGTATGAGATTGCTCTTTTTTCTAAAAGCATTCCTCTGAGGAATTAAAAGTGATAAAGCAGTTTGAGAAAGGGCAATCTCAGTCTGGGCTGAATACAAATTAAATATATAAAGAAAGTTGCACATGGCTTAGAGTTACTGCTGCTAATTATTGACAGCAGCATGGCCTTTTCCCTTTCCTTGGACCATCTTCTTTTCAAGTCTTATATAGATCAAAATAATTGTACTGCTCTTCCGTACTAGTATCAAGATGTTCCTGACACTACATGCTGCCAGGTTTCAATGGGCTAAAGGGTTATCTATTAGGGCAGACTTACTAGTGACCATCACTTTTAATGAGGATTTAAGAGTGCCTACTTTGTATGTTGCAAGCTTGTTTGTTTTCAAAAGAATTGTAGCAGTAAATAGTAAATTCCAGTCTGAATTTAATTTCCAAAGCAATTCTATGCTTTCAAAATTATTAAGTTGTAATTCCTTTCCATCTTTAAGCTACAAAAATCAGAAACAGTTCCTCACTGTTTTGACCCTGGTTAAGGTCTTAAACTGTCTCTTTCAGATAAATGGCTTAAGAAAGCTGTGTAGTTTACCTTCTTCCTGCTTAAAGGAAACATTATTTCATATCCATTTTATTCCAAACTAAGATTGGAAAAGGAATGCTTGGTGGGGGACAGGAAGAAACTTGAAGATATGGAATTTTGTGAGAAGTCCCAGTGAGAAAAAACATGAGAAAAAACAATTGTATTGATGTTTCTGCAACTCAAAAAAAAAAAAAAAAAAAAGAAAAAAACCTAGTATATTTGCAACTGCATAGAGTTGTTCTGAAACCAGATTCAGACTGCTAATGTTTTTTAATTGAAAGAAACCAAACAATGATTTCTGTACCACTTCAGTTATGAAACCAAACCAAATCACCTTCCTTCCAATTTATCCCACCACACCCCTTCTGAACTATTTGCCTGATTTGTAGGCTACCATCTCAATCCAACATTGAACAGGACTTTTTACAGCTGAAGACTGTATCTAGCTATAGCACTCATGATAGCCAGCACGGCAACACTCACCTTGAATGAGATAATATAGGGAAGGTAATCTACAAGCAGCTAAAATGTTAAAAAAGTCAGGTTTTGCCACATTAAACATTAAGTTGCATTTAATAGATTGAGGGATAAAAGTCTAACCAATCTTTTTTCATTTGAAGACAAAATACCATATTTGATTTATGTTTTGTTACAACAGTAGTGATCCTAACCCCTAAAATTAGTATTTTTAATTAGAAAATTATTTTGAAAAAATTAAGAAAATTGTGACTTTTCAATTCAAACCATTCATAGGAAAAATCAAAAGAAACTGGAATAAAATCTGACAGAAAGCCAAATCCAAGATATCTGAGTTACAAAGGTGATTTCTATTTGTATTCTACAATTTTGAAAGTCCACTAATTGCAAGACATTCTAAAATAAATGTAAATTGTCTGGATGGGCACCATCCAATTTCTAATGCACAGCTGTTCATATAAAAATTCAACAGTATCAGCAACAAGCTGGCAGTTACTGGTGGGATGAGGGGTGTTAAATTATTTGGCTCACAGCTGAACTTCCTGTTTCACCACAGGGATGATCAAATTAAGTCAAGGTCAAGTATGTGACAACGCAGCTGTTCCATGCAGCAGATAAGGACTGCAGGCATATACATAGTAAATTTGTTTTGATTTTCTAATCCACCATTTGTGTCTTCCACTGCAAGGCTGCTGTAAGGAAAGTGGCCTCCTGCACTCTCAGCCTTTCTTTGGGCTCTCCAGGTTCAGCTCCTTCCAAGGCTGCTTGAAGCCTTCGTGGTGCAGCAGCTCCCTAGCACTCACTGCACCACTTCGCTAGCCCGCATCTGGTCTACAAGGAAACTTCTATAGCTGTCCAATATGGCAGAATAACCAATGAATCTTCTCCCTCCACTGAGTACAAGAGACATTTACATCTCCCTGACAGAATGAAATGACTAGACCGGGGGTGAGGTTCTCACCAGCAGAAAATTTTACTCTCAGATGTAGCCGATCTGGAGCTCTTATTAACCACTACAAATATATGCTTTCAACACTGAGTGGTTTTGGGCCCTGTAATACTTTGGCTTCATAATCTATGATTTTCCTGTTTCAGTAAATGAAAATAAATTTACTTATGGCAGTTAATGCACAGGTACTGAAAACAGTGGCTGTAATTTTTTGGTACCCATCTGTCCTCCTCTTACTCCATCTGTTTCCTTCACTCATTGCACTGGAATCCTGCTTCATAAAATGAAATCCAAACTCTTTCATGTAGCACAGTGTAAGTTACCTAGTTACCCAGCTGAAAGACATTTTCAAAATAAATCACTCTCCTTGTACTCTGTAGAAGGCGACAGACATCGATTTTGTTGTTAATATATGTCTGAGCAATCCTTCTTTCAACAAAATATTCAACTGCCAGTAAATTTCCTTTAATTTCAGATTGTGCACTTCAAAATAATACCATAAAGGCTCATCATTTTAATCAGTTATTGATTACACCTTGGGGACTTTCCACCGATTCCACTTGATACTGCTTTTAAAATGGTAAGTACCTACATAACTGTATGATATTTAAACTGGTTTAGATTTTTATAGCTAATACAACAGTATAAATGCACAGTATTATATGATTTCATTGGATAGTATAGCTTTTATTAAACTCTGTTGACTAATATTTTTGTTCTTTAACAGTTCATTGGGCTGTTAATGGTTAGAGATTTCGATCAGAGTCTTTAAACTACATGTAAGCCAGGGAAAGAAAACCTAAGAAAGTCCTCCCTCCTTTACAATCCAAGCTGGAAGATACAATAGAATGGCTGAAATTAGTTTACTGAGAAATTTTGTGTAACACAAATACAAAAGCCACTATGAAAAACATTTGTTCTACGGGATACTATAAACAAAGGATACTTCCATTATTATCTCATCTTTAAGGCAGTGTGGTAAGTGAGGTCATTCGAAGGTTGAGAAGGGTGGGGTTGCTGTTGCTCTATAAAAGGGCTCGTACTTTAAATATAAGTTTCTTGGTAATCATGGTATCTTTTCTATACTAACATGGTATCCAGAATACCTACATGCCTTGAATACTTTGTTGTATGCATTTACCACTTCATTATTAGCACCATATTAAAAGGGAATAGTTACATTTTATTTGCAGCTACAAAGGACTTTTGACTGATACTGAATTTATACAGAATAGAATATACAAAAATACAAACATGCAGAATACAGCTCACAAGAACATGCATTTAAAAACACAACTTTGTGAGTAGGGTGATAGTAACTCTACTCATCACTTTTTTTTTTTCTTTAATCCCACATGTTATTTTACCAAAATTTCAGTAGCATAGCTGCCTGCAAAATTTTACTGAGTCAAAAGCAGTAAATTACCTAACTTCTTGAGACACAGAAGGAGCATTTATAACATAAGGGAATTTAAAATATGTAGTAAGAACTTAAGTTAGAAATTAAATGTTTTTCCAATATGAAAAATGGAAACAAGTGCTGGTAATAGCACTTTGTAAAATAGAACTTTTATGTTAGAGATCCATTATAGTGATGTAGGTGACTAAAAAAAAAAAAAGGATTGCAATTCTTTTAATCTTTATGTGTTAATTTAAATACATATAGACCATTTATCCTCTCTATGGCAGAGTTTGAAGTACTTACAAATGAAAGAAAAAAACAAATGGCTGGTATTAATCATACAGAAAAAAATTGAAGTCTACATACCTCATGTGGTCCTTTAAAAAGCATTAATAATAAGTTATTCACAAAATGTTAAAGCAAGAAAACATTTATATGTGAGAAAACATGCATCTGACATCTGCAAGCTATTTCTCTTGATCTACTCTATAAATAGAAACTAATTATGGAGAGACTAAAAACAAGGCAATGCCCTAGAAAATGAGACTGTCTTTTTAAATATACTCAAAACAGTGAGTAAATCTATATCATACAGATACATAACCATTAAACACATTTGAATTATAAATCTTTTTCAGTCTAGTCTTCCTCCTTTACAAGCAATGGTTAAACTTCCACTAACTCCATTCAAAGCAGAATCAGCTTTTATGCATTCTTTCTCTAGTACTATTTTGTGGCCTACAGAGTATTAACTGTGAATGTCAGAAGAACTGTACAGGCTCTAGTGAAAAAAAGGTATTCAGTCCTCTAAATTAATGCCTGAGCTCTGACTTTCAAGTGAAGACAGAGATCAGCAAGTCAGCTGCTGTTCATACTGCTTTCTTACTCATAATCAAACAACAGAGGCTTAGGGAGCGCTTAGTAACATAATCCATTCCTTGCCAGGAATTTGATCTAAGTTTTCTTTTAAAATAACTTTATTCTCCTTCTTTGGTTGTAAATATAACTTCAGCAACACATATGAGCCAGGGCTAAATTCCAACCCAAAAGCTGACACAAGTAGGGGTCAGGAGTGAGGCTGAAATTTCAAACGAACAGTCAATCCTGTCAAAGTGGGTGTCAGGGCTTCTCAGTTTCAACGGGTACCTCAGCTGCTATCTTTGGACAGTAACGTTTCCCAGACTCACTACAGAAATGCATCTCAAGCTGTTTCTTAGAGCAAACAGCAACCTGCTTATGTATCGGCAAAAGGAGGCTGGCAAAGGACAAAACAGAAGTCACTGCAGCCGCTCAGAGCTGGAGAGCACCATTAGGGAGACTGAAATGGAACCAAGTGGGGCAAGTTATCTTCCTTGGGAGCTGGGGGGAGGAGGTGCCTGGATGGAGCCGCAGAGCTCAGCCAAGTTACAAGTCGCATGCTGGATTTCACAAAATTAAATACAACCATAGCCTGTATTTTTAGACATCTGCACTAAGAGAAGGGAGATTAAGATGCCAGAAATTATATCCTTCACAGGCAGAGTCACTCAGGAATCTGATCTCTATGACTGCAGATACTTGCAAACATTGATTCACCAGGATACACCACTGAGCTACAATTCACATTGTTTTAGCGCCACGCAACAACCCAGCAGTCAAAAAATTTGTCCCATTAGAACAGTGTACAAACTGACAATCTGCTATGCTGCTTTACAAAATCATCATGGGAAGAAGTATCTTTAGGTTTGACTTAACCAACCATCTGTCCACAGAAAAAGTCAAAATGCATTCATTTGCATAAAACATTTTGCCAGCCAGTTGCAGCCGTTAAGCATTATTCCTTTCCCCCACCCTTAACCTTAAAAATGAGTATCTTGTATCCCTTCAGTCATGGCATATACATTTACTGTGAAGAAAATAAACCAAAGCAACTGGATATGCATCAGTGTGCAAAAAAAGCACAGTTTAGGGTGGAATACACAAGCCAGTGCACATGCTCTCTATTTGCTATATACCACTACCCAGAAGTGCAAAGTACTTGCACAAACATACGGAACACTCAATGGCAGCAGGAGGCAGCACTTCTAGCCTAGACCAGTCCTAGTCTGTGCTTTCAGAGACCCGTTTCAAACAAGCTGGACATTAACCTAAATAGCATTTACTTGAGTTTCAAAGAATTACACATTCTTAGTCCTAACTTCCCGTTTCAGAGTGCAACAACATTTTAATCTACCCTAAAGCGAGGACAAAATGAATCATGTAAGTCTAAGTGGATGCATTGGGCATGCAAAATGACGAACGGGCATAATCATTTAAAGCAAAAGCAATTAGATCACAGAGAATGCATTTAAATAATTACAGCAGCAGTTATTTAATTTCCAGCTACTTGAGATTATGAGAGCAAAACCTGAAAATTCAGTCAATGACTTTTGGTTTGTAGACAAGTGCTGAACTACAGGATTTTAGCTTTCCATGGTCAACTGATCAGAACATGCTTTTCATTCATTCTTGGTTTTTAGAGTTTGTTATTAATGCAGAAAATCTGCATAATACTGAAAGCTGAAAGCACAATGTCAAATAAATGGAAATTAATATCAAAATAACAGGGCCTGTTGCACTTTTTTGTAATTTTTCATATTTAATTAACTGAAAACTTCACTTCTGAATTTTAATTCACTGACAAATAACTTCATTAACAAAAAATTACGATTTGTCTGTGGTGTTTCATGTCCTTCCAGAAAGATGATTTCAAAAACATACAGACTTTGGAGGGAGAGGGTGGCAAGAAGGAAACACACTGGAACAACCTTACCTTGCATCACTGAAAGTAAAATTCCCCATACAAACTCAAATTGAATGGGACTTTGGAGATGACAATAGAGCAGGGATTACATAAAGCAAGTTGTGGGAATGATGACTAGAGGAACCTGACAAATAAAAAGGGGAGAATCCTCAAGGCAGGAGATAAAACAGAGCAACTATCTGCACTAATGTAAAGAGAGAGAGGAAAATGTTGACAATGTGTTCACATGGCCTTTAGAAAGAAAGGGAAATAAACTGGAAGGATTAAATAGGATTTATTAATTGTCAGAGGGATATGCCTCTTTCTTTTCTCCCTTCCCACCTTCTGCATCATCAAGTTCAGCATTATCAGTAGAACACTTTTCACCTTCTCAAAGTTAGGAACAGCAGTCCTGATGCCATGAGTATGGCAAAAGTTGCCCAGCTATGTCTGGTTCTCTCTGCTACTGAATAATCTATTGTAATCAAGGTATTAAAGAATAAACCCAGTACAGGTTTCATGATGGCAACCTGAAGAGCTATACTAAAATTACAGTTAATTATGTATGTATATTCTGGGTTTAGCCCTCTGTAGAGGACCCCAGGCTTCGCATGAAATTGTCCTTCAGCTTGACAGGCAGATGAGCAAACTGCACTGATCTTCAGGTCAACATAATGGTGATATCTACATTGCAAGGCAAAGAGATGAAATTTCACTTTGCTCAAGCATCACAGCTCATAGAAAGATATAGCATTTGTTTATTTTATTTATACAAGTTTAGAAGACACTGACATACATACAATACACACAAAAAGGAGCACTAAGTGCAGTTCTGTGCTTCTGGAGAACTGCAGAAGAAACATGTGAAAGAGAACCATACATAGGCCTAGTCCTCAATAATGTCAAGGCTGCATATTTGACCATGATAACCACTGAAGGTATGCCAAAATACACCATGCTAGTAGCCAGTCTATAGCTTGCTTTATTGTGCCAAAGCATTTATAGGTAAGTCACAACTGCTTGGTGGCTCACACAGGAATTCATTTCATCTGGTCAGGCTATTGCAGCCATCTATTTTCTATTCCTTGCATTAATCCTTTGCCTGTTCACTGTGTACCTTCCTTTCAGACACTGTACAGGTTTTGGCTGGGATAGAGCTACTTTTCTTCATAGCAGTTTGTATGATGCTGTGTTTTAGACTTGTGACCCGAACAGTGTTGATAACACACCAATATTTGAGCTATTGCTGAACAGTGCTTGCACAGCATCAAGGCCATCTGTGTTTCTCATGCTGCCCCATCACCAAGTAGGCTGGGGGTGCACAAGAAGTTGGGAGGGGACACAGCTGGGACAGCTGACCCCAAATATCTCATATGGAGGGATATCCCATACCATATTATGGGGATGTCTGGAGTTATGGTGTTTGTCTTCCCAAGTAACTGTTATGCACAATGATGCCCTACTTTCCCAGAAATGGATAAACAGCTACCTAACAGGGTTAACCCACAACTGATAGAAAATACCCAGTTACTTTAATGAGTAGCAAAATAGCAATGTATCCCTCTATTGTCCTCTTTGCACCTCTTTTTTCTTCAGTTATTAACAGAAAACTGAATGCATTTACTAAGAGCTAGAATAAAAAGAATACAAATGTCAAGCTTTCACAAGGTCACAAAACACTTGTTTTTAACTCTGGCAAGTTTGTGTAGAGTAAAAGCACCATGAATGGAAGAAGTCTGGACTGCATCATCTGTCTGATTTTATCAGTATTTCATCTACACTTCTGCTTCTATTTCATTCCTACAGACCATGTCGTCTAATTAGTCTTTGTTTTACAAGTTTATTGAAATACAGTACTGTAGCCAGGATTATTAGTTATGCTTATTTTATCTCTTGCTAACAAAACAACAGACATTTACAGAAGCAGATGACTCTTACTTTAAACCCTGTCCTAAGAGACATAAGCTAATCCACTGCACTGATAAAACAAGATTGGTTTAGATTCACATATATCGTCTAATTAGTCTTTGTTTTACAAGTTTATATGTAAAATACATATAAATACAGTACTGTAGCCAGGATTATTAGTTGTGCTTATTTTATCTCTTGCTAACAAAACAACAGACATTTACAGAAGCAGATGACTCTTACTTTAAACCCTGTCCTAAGAGACATAAGCTAATCCACTGCACTGATAAAACAAGATTGGTTTAGATTCACATATACGATAAAAATCCTCTCAAATAATATTTCATATGCAGACCAAACCCAAATCAAAAAATAAATTATATTACATAGTTTGACACAGAAATACAATGGTTAAAATTGCATAAGCCTAAGTAGGTCAGAACTCCCACTAACTTCATATGAAGTTGTGGGGGTTTGTATTTGTCTTCCTCTCCTACATAGAAAGGCTGAGAGAGTTGGGATTGTTCAGCCTGGAGGAGAGAAGGCTCTGGGGAGACGTTATTGCAGCCTTCCAGTACTTAAGGGGGGCTTATAAGAAAGATGGGGAACAAACCTTTTAGCGGGGCCTGTAGCAATAGGACAAGGGGTAATGGTTTTAAACTAAAAGAGGGCAGATGTAGACTAGATGTAAGGAAGAAATTTTTGCAATGAAGGTGGTGAAACACTGGCACAGGTTGCCCAGAGAGGTGGTATACGCCTCATCCCTGGGAACATTCAAGGTCACGTTGGACACAGCTCTGAGCAACCTGCTCTAGTGGATGATGTCGCTGCTCATTGCAGGGGGCTTGGACTAGGTGACCTTAAAAGGTCATTTCCAACTCAAACTGTTCTATGATTCTCTCCGAAAATATACATCTATGTGAAATAAAGTATTTTGCAAAAAGTTTTTTGATTCCCTAATTTATTTTTATAAGGTTATACTAATTTTCTGTCTAAAAGAGTGTTCTAGAACATCAGGAAAGTATGTGCAAAAATTAATATATTCTGTTATTGAACTTATTTAGTTAACAATAACTGCCATATTAGTGAATAACAAACATTTCAGGTAGACTGAAAACCATTTTTCTGTTACAAACGCATTAGAGATGTAATCTTAGATTTCACTAATACATCAAAAGTTAAGCTCAGGGAAAGATCAATAACGTATTATTGATTGCAAAATTTTTTAAAAAAAAAAGTTATCAGCCATGTCTAGTATTGGAATTTTCATTAAGCCAATGTAAGACCTCTGGAATGTATCTCTGTAGATGGCCAGACTGTCTTCTATAAGGATTAGGGAAAAATCATTTGGTGAATTATTAAAATAGTGAAGCAAAAAAAAGTTGAGAAAGAAGTAGCAAATGTTTTATACTTCTGTCAATTAATTTTTCTTCCAGGAATAAAAAACACTTCACAAAAGGAATGTAAATCTTTGAAGAGTAAAATATGCTAGTAAAAAAAAAAATCTGCCCTATGTAAAATACTACTATATACACGTGACAACTTCAGAGGCAAAGCAGGCAAGCTGACTAGATAACACGTGGCACAATGTCAGTATAGAATAGCAGTAGAAAAGAAGTAAGAGAAAGGAAAGTTACGTTTTCAATATTATTATCACAACAAAAAAGATGTAGATTTTTACTTCATACCACTGTCTCTCAAAAACAGTGATCCCATTTATCAGCCAAAAATACCATTTGCTCCTCCTTCAAAAGCCATCTGGTAAATTAATCTTTGTGCTATCTATAAAGAGCACACAGCCTGGAAATAACGTGTTTTAGTTTGTCGTCATAGCTGCTTTAAAAGCTATGTGGATGTTGCTACTTGGATATTATGGACCAAATGACGATTCTCTCAGACTCTTCTTACCTGAGTCCAGAGGGCTTGTCATCAGAGAGATATGAAAACACGCTCTCTGCTTCAGCAGGCTCTTAGTTGTTGTTCTGCACTGAAAGCACTAGGGCGTTCACATAATATTTAATTTGCGTAGCAACAATATTTTGAGGTATCACTGGTCATGCATAGTGCCACTTCATCTCATGGTAACAGTTTAAACATTCCTAAACATCAAAACAAGTATGAACATTTTTAATCTGGGGATTCAACACACCAGTGATGTTTCTCTCACCATTACGTTTTTTCTGCTACTAATACACGCACATGGATAGTCTCATATTCTCACCATTTGCCTTAACGTGATGTTCTAAACTTTTTTTTAATACATCCATAATTCTTTCCCAATCTTCTTGCTTAACCTTAAGTCACCTTGTTATTATCTAACTTACCAATTAGTAGTAAATTCTAAACACTTTCAGCTATTGAATTATCATTATCTTAACCTAGAACTTGTAGTCGTAGGAGCAGAACACAAATTTTAACCTTTCATTTCCATATTGTGCTGAATAACACAGTAAGCAGAATGAGTTTTGTTACTGGTTTTAATGGACTGATCTTGTATCTAATTAATATATTCTTCATAACAAGACAAAAGTTGGTAAGCTTCCAGACTTTAAATCTCCACTTGAAAACTCTAGTTTCTTCATCAGAGACTTCTCCAAGAAGTATTTTTGACTTATACCCAGACGAGTGACCCAGGGTGCTGCAGGGTAGAGCTAGCACAGCATTATACTTGTCAGCCAGAAATAGAACAGATTGCTTAAATATGATGGTTAAGATTCCAAAGCATAGATTCCAGAAACTACAGACTAAAAACCAGCACCCTGAATTCCA
This sequence comes from Phaethon lepturus, assembly GCF_000687285.1. Classification (NCBI taxonomy): domain Eukaryota; kingdom Metazoa; phylum Chordata; class Aves; order Phaethontiformes; family Phaethontidae; genus Phaethon; species Phaethon lepturus. Next base: position 133,541 of record NW_010525388.1, on the reverse strand, counting down.
TCTTGTACCTTCAAAAACATCTGGTTTCCTACCTTCTCCATCTGGATAACTCTATTAAAGAGCATTGATTACACTGGTCTTTGTTTCAGAAATGGAAAGCTAAAGCATACAAATATACTTGTCACAGCTCGAAGACACAAAACAAAACATAAGAAAAGTCTTTTGTGGTATACAGCTTCTAACCTTCTTTCTAACACTAGTCTGAACAAAGGACCAAGACTAAGGATTGTACATGTTTGTATACCCAGAGCTCAAGGAATTTGATGAGTTTTAGCAAAGAAGAATTTAAAGCATTGTACTCCTGATCAAAAAAGTTTGCAACAACTCCAGCTTTAAGCAATATAAAACAAGCTAGATTTTAGTACCCAACAGTGCCAAAGCCCGAAGGAAATCTTGGGAATAACAGTATTTAGGCAGTCTAAATTTCCATTTCCATCTTGAATACAATTCTAACATCATCGTGTAGATAAATTTGAATTGAGTAAATTCTGTGTAGGAAGTCCATTTACAAAAATTGCACAAATATTTGAAACAAAACTCTTTCCTCCTGCATAATAAAAAATTGGATAAGAATTAATTTAAGGTTTCTTTCTCCAATAGGTATTTAGCAGAAGTTTTACTCATCTGATTGCTTTTACAATAACAAAAATCAGTCAGGTGGCTTTTTTCTAAGTAGGGATGAACCAAAGTTATCTCATTAGGAGGTTTGAATCATCTTTAGTTCCTCTCAGTTGTGCCAAAATAAGGTTGTAATGACTGATCAACAGACAGGATATCAGATTCAAAACCAGAGTATCTTCTATTAAAGAAAAAGCAATACGCTTTTTGTCTCACTATGTATATGCCATTATAATTTCTTACTAAACAGTATAACGGCTAAGAACTTAATTTACTGTCCCTCTCTTTTTTTACTCACTGATCATAGCATAGGGATGTGGATAAGACTCAAGAGTCATTCTGGGGAAAAAGAAATTAAACAAAACAAATCAAACTGACCAATTAAGTCATCCCAGCTTCAAAACTGCCTTCACTCACAGAATGGCAGACATAAGCAACTTGCCTCTGAAGATCATGAAGTGGGCTTCAAATACAGACCAGCAAGAAAAGGATATGATAATATTAGAGAGTCTTTTGTTTCTTTTTAATTGATAGCTTTTGAGTTTTGATCATAAGCAACTCTAGCAGATTTTTCTGTTCAAATAGAACGAAAAACCTGCCTTTGTAAAACTGAAGTTCTACAGGAACACCAATGATATTTCTGAAAATGTACGTGCCTACAAAATTACTTTGAATCTTTAAACTGAGACACATGATATCTTTCAGATCAGTATCTGCTCAACTTAGGAAAAAAACCAGCAGCCAGGACATCATGAGCTAAGAAAGTTGTTTGCAGCTTTAATAATGCAGTAGTACTTCTATTTCAGTCAATACCTGTTTACTCTGAAATTTATAATACATTACTTTGTCTATTTGTTATTGAAATGACAGATGAGTGAATTTATTATTTTTTTAAATAACTTTAATCCTTTCATCCAAAATGTCTTGCCTAAACAGACCCTATTACCATTAAAAGCACCAGCATAACATATTACTCACTCTCATTGTTTTGCTAGAATGCTCCTAGCTATAGAAACAATGCTTACTAATGACAAATGCAGAGCAAAATTCAGGCCCACAAAGAGATCTATAATTCATATGTTAGAATGTTCTTGCATATGTGTGGATTATCTCGACAATCAATTCAGGGAAGCTTGGGACCTAGAGGGTACATTTTCAAAGCTTTATACAGGAGGTACACTCATCAATCCTATTAATGAATAACAGGACTAGTGTATATACCACTTAGATGTGGCTTCCAAAAAGTTCCCCATTTAGGCTAAACTTAAGGAAGCAGATGAAATATGAAAAAATCCTAGTAACATGTCAACCAGTGATCATTCCTTTCTTTTCTTGTATAAGCTGTTCAACAGTACTTTTATATCTTTGTTGGAATTACTGCTGCTGGAAAGAGTCTTCTCTTTCTAAGGCAGAGTTTATTGTTTGGCTACTAACATAGAAATGTTCCTGTTCTGCTGAATCTTCCATTTCTTCTTTCCACATTGTAAAAACAGGCACCCTGAAATTTCTATAAGATACTGTACAGTGTAACTGTGTCCTCTACGTTAAAGGGGACATACAGGTTAATGAAATGTAGAATCAGCATTTCTCTGGCAGTCTCTGCATATCTTCTGGTTGCCAAGCTACAAAATACATTCAAACTTTTTGGGTTTTCATATATGAAAACAGCTTTTGGGGAAAGTGTCCAAACAAACACCTGTGGATGAGAGTTTTTTATTTGCTCACAGAAGAGACTCTACATCATAAAGATCAAACTTCCCCACTTCATCTCTCACGGGCAGTCAAAAAAAAAATCCCCATCTTTAGTTGCCTTTCTTATCTTTACTCTTGACAAAAGGATCATAGAAGGCATCAGGTAAGCTCAGTTTTCACAGTTACTATGCTAGGCCATCTTACTAGGAAACAAATCAAAACCACAAGCTCATTCTGCACAAGCTGCAAAACAGTTTCCATAGAAAAATTATTTTGGCCAGAGTAAAGTGACACATAAAAAAAATTCTGGTCAAAAATTAAAATCAGCTATGCATCAGCTCAGATATAAACTATCTGACATTCTTTCCAGGTCTCTTGTGTATGTCATACCCTGTAGAATATTTTCAGGATGACATATGTTGAACTATTAAACTGTTTTCACTTAGAAGAATATACATCAGAAGTATCTGATAAAAACCTTTGAAGAAAAGTAATTGAAACAAAAGTTGGACAGATGACTTATTTTTCTTTCACTTTATCTTGGACAAAGTACTATGATGAAATAAATTGCATAGGACTACTTCTGCTATTGATTTTCAGCAAGGCATGAGCATTTCCACCATCACCATTAAATACTCTCAAATCCAAACACAGGGACTGTACATTAAATCCAACTATTTCCTAACATATGTGATAAAAATCCTATTTACAGAAAAACTCTAGGAAAAAAAAAAGACAGGAAATTTAAACCAATTCAACATTGACAACGCCACGTTTTAGATGCAGTAGTAAGTGCATGCCCTTCAAGCTTTTCAGTTTTATAGATAAGAGTGCAATTTAATTTTTTAATTCTATGCAGGTGGTTATTTTTATTCCTGTAAAGCTAGCACAAAAATGGTCTAAACTATCACACAGCTAGTATCTTCTGGTTTAATCTATAATTTTTTATGCGTTGTGAAGGGGCAAGATCGTTGCTTATGAATTCTAGTGAAAGGTACAGAATGAAACTTAATCACAGTGTTCTGAATGTGTCCTACTATGCAAGTTCAAAGCTGAAGTCTGAAGCCTAAGTATTTTGGACAGTGCAAGGCAGTGAACCTGAAGAACAAAAACTGTATTAATACCTGCCCAATTATACAACAGTCTTTGTGAAATACCAACAAAAAATAGCCCCTCCTCCAGAATACCATCAAACACCCTGGGAAATGAAAAGTGTCTCATAAAAGAAAAGTGTTTAGCAATTTTATTTTTCTGCTCTGTGCATCTGGTGTAGTTCTGAATGCACAACATATATATAGCATCTCTAGATGAAATAACCAAAAGGGCAGAACAATGACAAGCTCACTAAGTCACCCAAGCAGAATCCTGCTTCAAACTCCCACTCAGGCAGCAAGTTAATATGTACAATGGCCAAGGATGGGTATAGCCATTCACCAATTATATCCTCAGTTTCAAGCTACCTTCAATTAATAATTAAGTAACATTCAGAGCACAATCCTTGCCTATTCCCAGTTTGCTATGAGAGTTACCATGTTGTTTCAATCACTATCCAAAACTCTGGAACTACCAAGCAGATATGCTGGACCATATGAGCCCTTCTTGACAAAATATGGAAATTGTTTAAGCTCATATCCCAGTTCTGAGTATTTCTGAAGAAGAAAACAGAGTCTGATATATTAGCTTTAAAGGGACAGACTACAACTCTAGAATTAAAATTGCATCAAGACATGACAGGCAAGGAAGGGAAAAATTTCCCACTACAGTGACTGAAGATGCTGAGGGTGCTGCCGAGACATTGATTTTTTGTGAAGAGGGAGATTAGGGATGGGAAGCATTACACATCTCATCTTTCTTCCTCAGTAATAGCCAGTCACTGCAAAAAAGCCACTGCAAATATATAAGGTGCCATATTTCTGATAGGAAGGAGGTTTCCCCCCCTGCCATGTTCTGCTGTAATTAATTTCCACTTGGCATTCCAGCTGTAAATCTTGCCAAGTACGGGCTTTTGTACAGCAGTTAAGTGGAACGAGAATGCAAAAAAAAAAAAAAAAAAAAATTAAAAAAAAAATTAATGCTCTACTTTAACAAGGATTCACCAAGGTCTGCCTGATTATGCTGCTATAATTTTTTTTTTTTTTTTTGGTGGTGGGGGGGCATATTTTCTAGTAATTTCAAACTTGCAGTGCTACTTCATGTCTCCATAGAGTCAATACTCCTGTTTTGCACACATCATTATTTGGAAAGGTATTTGGAACCTTAATGTCTGCACAGTCTCATTGACCCAAAAAGCTGAGTTAGTATTACACAAGTCACTAATAGAGAAGTGAGTCAAAGTATTGATTAAAAATCGTTTGATAACATTGCAGTTAACAATAATTTATATGTCCTACCTCAGGGCAGGTGGCTTCTGAAATATGCTTGGTCATGCTTATTGGAAAAGTTATATTTCAATATATTTATCTTTTACAAACAGACTAGAAAAAAAGATAAGGGAAAATACTTTGTAAATCTAAAGGAACATAAACCAACTAGAATTATATATTCAGAGCAATGTAATCTGCAAGTTACTGAAACGCACACTAGCCAATACTTCTGGTGATAATAAAAATCTTTTCATTTACTTCAGAACTATGTCAATATCGGGTTTCAATTTAATTGCACATGTATGCAATTCAAAATAACAAAATATCCATGAAAGTCTTTGCACATGTCATTAGAGAAAAGGTCTTTCTTTTCATGCCATATGTAGTATCAAGGTATGAATATGAAAGCTCTGCTCATCTAAAGAGGCCACCTGGAGCTTTGTATTATATTGTCATCACATAGCCCTCTAGCTATATATTTGTGCATGTAAGTAGCTCATGCAAATCCAATAGATGGTTCCAAGGATCAAACTTCACTCACTGCATGTGAGAATTATGTCAATCAAGCCACTATACATCTATTCCATTAAAATGCAAACCACACAGAACTTTAAGATTCTGCGTCCATTTCAGAAAGATCATAGCATTTAAAAGAACTAAACAGTAAGATAAGAGGTACCCACATACAAGTGAGTGGATGTTTAGGCTACTCGATGTGCTTTTATTTTCTGTAATTTTCTACTCCTATGGGTCACAAATTTTGTCAAATGCACACAGATTAGAAACACAGACATAATAAAAATGCACATCAGGACACTTTGGGGTACAAGAAGAAATATGAAACTGTGATCACACTTTCTTTTCTTCACGTGTGGGTTTCATACCCATCATAACTGAGCATCCAGGATCCATGTTGCTTTTTCAAGGGAGCAGTGAGAGGCTTCAAAGCAAGAGAATAGAAGATTCTTTTAAATTCTGGTTTCTGTGACAGCAAATACAGTCAGGATAGACAGACTGAGAAGTGCCCTAGCTTCCTCCTTTTCCCTCCCAATGTAGTGCATTACTGACCTGCACTACATTGTACAAGATTGCTGCTGCCTTCAATGGTTACCGTTTCACTGTAAGATGTCGATTCACCTTTAATTAAGTAAAAAACAAGAAGAGGAACAATAAAGCTGTTTACTTAATTAAATCCAAGCATTTAAATGGTCTTCATGACATCAGTCTTAAGATACTAGAGTGCTATTTTTGCTATCATTACAAACCCAGTTGTTTATTTACTTGGAATTTAAAATAAAAAAAAACCAAAACACAATTCATCAGCACAGGAAAGACATGGACCTGTTTGGAGAGGGTGCAGAGGAGGGCCCCCAAAATGATGAGATGGATGGAACACCTCTCCTGTGAGGACAGGCTGAGAGAGTTGGGGTTGTTCAGCCTGGAGAAGAGAAGGCTCCAGGGAGACCTTATTGTAGCCTTCCAGTACTTAAAGGGGACTTACAAGAAAGATGGGGACAGATATTTTTGCAGGGCCTGTAACAATAGGAGAAGGGGTAATGGTTTTAAACCAAAAGAGGGTAGATTTAGACTAGATCTAAGGAGCACATTTTTCACACAAGGGTGGTGAAACACTGACACAGGTTGCCCAGAGAGGTGGTAGATGCCCCATCCCTGGGAACATTCCAGGTCAGGTTGGACGAGGCTCTGAGCAACCTGCTCTAGTGGAAGATGTCCCTGCTTGCTGCAGTGTGGTTGGACTAGATGACCTTTAAAGGTCCCTTTCAACCCAAAGATTCTATGATTCTTTCCTACTCTCAATGTATGAGTAAACATGTATCAGATCCTTGCACATATAAACTTTAATTTTCACAGAATACAACATCAGGTTGTTTCTAACAACATGCAAAGAATAAAACGGCTTTGTTAGAATTGTGGTTTTCCATCTATGAGGATTTTTCTCACTGGTCTGAAGAGTGTACTGTGAAGAATTATGCATGTCAAGATAGAGACATCTGGGGCATTTATATAAATATCTATGCTGAAACTCATAAACAGAATTTTCTGGACCATAATGTATATTATCACCACATTGTTATCACCATAATGTAACCCAACTGTCCAATTTTGCAGAAGATTAAGAGTACCTTAGGAAAACACCTGATAAGTAGAAAGCTCTGTTAGATTAGTTCCAGGTTTATGGTTGCCTGATAGTTCACATAAATATGAAGTTATTTGTCTGTAACTATAGCATTCAAAAGCTAATAATCATGTAATCTCACCAAAGACAGACTCTGGTAAAAGGTATGGAAATAAATTTTTACTTCCAACAGAGAACTCCCCATCCTACAGCATCTAAAACCTCACAACCACACCTATGACAGTAATCCGAAACAATCACTATATTGTTAAAAAGGAATCGGGAAATTCTGTTGTGTGACATAACCACATATACGTAGTAGGGTGGAAAGAAAAGACAGCTCATGCCAGTCAAACTATGCACAAATTAAAATCTGACAAGCAGATACTTCTGTCACCAACACCACTTCATAAACATAAGCAGTGCTAAGGCTTGAACTAAAGTAAATGCCTCTTTCAGTTCATTTCAATTTGTAGAATAAGAAGAGGTAAAGGACATCTGTTGGGATCACTGAAATAAATAAAAAAAAAAGGTCCTCTATGACATCCCAGTCTTAGAGCAACTAGAGTACTCATTGCATGATTGAACCTAAGTTTTAAAAGACCACTGATGATAATAAAAAGCAAAACTGAGGATCTAATTTTTAGATTCCTGTAGCACCATTCACTCAACTGAAGATAGTAACAATCATGGTACTCTGCAATTAAGCTGTTCTGAAGTTTTTCATACTAGTCACCACAAAATTAAGCTATCCAAAAGTCATACTTAGTTTTCTAGAATTCTCCTTCGCTAACGGTCACGTATAGCTGGGAGCAGTTCAGTGTTCAATAGAACTTATGTAGAGCTGGGTAGGAAACTATTGTTTATTTTTGAGAAATTCTAAATAAAATTCCTAAATAAAATTAAACTTCAATTTAATGAATGCAAAATATTTCTAAACTTAGTGTGGTGTTTTCCTAGTGCAAATATTTCAGCACTGATTCAGCATTCCCCAAATTTGTCCACTCCATTCTACAGGACTACTGATGGACAGGATCCTGAAAATGTTAGTAATCCTATTACTAACAAAGCTGTAGCATACATAGGTTCTTACTATTTTATAGTCCCAGTCAGGTATATAACTGCTGATTATTTGATTGTAATGAGATCACAGAATGACAGATCTTTTTACAGATGTTCAGAGAACTATTCATTATTAAGAGATTTGCGACATACGCAGACTTTGTATTTAGTAATGTTTAGCCTAAAAGTAATCAACAAAATATTAATCCATATCTAAATGTCATTGGGAATATCAGAGAAGCCTTTGAACAGCAAAAGCACAATCTGTCTTATGTACCTGAAATCCCAGGCAGGGTTGAAAAAAAAAAAAAGTAACACAAGAGTATATTTTTCATCTTCCTGTGAAAGTGCCAGCACATTTAAAACCATCACTCATAACAGTAAATCAAAATCTCAGTATTGCTTGTTGAAACTGGCTTTCAAGATAGAAGGTGAACAAAAAGACCTTTTAAAATAAGTTTTAGAGAATATATAAATTGTCTGAACACTGCCACGGACAATCAGTTTTAATAGCATATGTCCAACAGCCTAGCATGGTTTCTTGCTGTTCTGGGAGCCTGCCAAAGAAAGAGACCCATCCAGAAATTATGAGGAAAAAAAACCTCAAGAGAAAACTGATAATAACTGATAATTTACATTCTTCTTTATCTATTCTAATGCCTTTCATTCAGCATCCATCATCATAAAACCAGTGTTCCTGACACAGCATGGATTAAATCTTCATTTTAATAGATAAATACTTTTTTTAAAAAGCCTGAAATTCCCTATCTGTTGACAAACTGTACAGTAACACATTCAACATTTATCCTGCTGTGCAACTTTCCAGAAGAGTATCTGAGAATTATTAATGACATAAGCATCACTGAACCATTGAATGATATAAGACCTAAGTTTTATAGATAGAGAACAGCTAAACAGCAGAGGCCATACACCAAAGCAGCAGGAAACCTTTCAGCACAATTAATATCTTCCAAAAAATACTCCTGTTTTAACTTCTAGGAAATCTTTCGCCAGAGGAGAATATTTGTTAAAGCAGCAACTACCTCTCTTTTTCCAAATAATTTAAGTGAATCTTATTTCTGACAGACACTGGCAACTCTGGTTACCAAGTGCTCATTTTACTACTTAATAAAGAGCATTAGGGAGACCAGCTTGAGCTGGTCTCTTTGTAAATAAAGCCGTGTCTGCCCTGAGAAACCACAGCACAAGTGTGTACTAACAAGAAGGGTTCTCGTTCAAGCATTAAGAGAAAATCTTCAATAGCTAATAACAGCAGGCCATGACGGCATTTCAGATGCTGAGCCCAGAGCTCAAAATCCAGTGCCCAGCTGGCAGAGTACTCAGCTTTAATGGGACTCACATGTTGGTTTCTTCTTTACCTACTCCTGCACTTTTCACTGTTCCTCATATCATGAAATGCAGCCTTATGGCTTTTCACCTTAACTAGCAGTGTGAGGAACACACTCCTCAGTACAGTGAAAGGCCAGGTATCATGCCTGAGAGAGGCCAGAGAGGTGGTAGGCACACTGGCACAGTGTGGTCAGCAGTCATCAGGCACACGTGCTGCCGGCCCTGCCCTCCTGCCCTCCCTGATCAGCACTCTGCCCTGGCCCCACAGCTCAGTCCAGCCCATCAACCTGGGAATTAAGCTTGGTCCAGAAATGTGCTTTTCCAAAGTGAAACATGTTGGAGGAACCCTAAAATCCAGAGCTGTACCCAGTATCACATGGCCACAGTGCCAGAACCTCCATCTGGCCTGTTAAAACTCTTGCACTCTCCAGAGAGATTTATGGATCTGGAAGAAAGCAAGGAGAAGTTTTGCAGCCTGAGAGCTCCCTCATCTAAGAATGGGGAGCTCTAACTTTTTCTTCCAGGACTATTTCTTTCTTTTCTATTCAGAATGGCAAGGACGAGGTGAGTACCTTAACTTCGAAAGGCTCAAACATAGAGCAGATATAAAATCTGCATTTTCCTTTTGTGCAGTGTCTTCTACTTTAACAGTTTGAGACAGGTCCTCAACTACCACCATAAAACACCAAATTCAGTGCATGTGCCGGTAGGTGATGGCAATTTGGGGTGCCACACTGCACAGCAACAGACTGAGATGTTCTTTATTTGTAGCTGCCTGCACTCCTTTACCGAATCCGCCTGTTTATCCACTAAAGCCGAGATATAAGAGGCTCAAAGGCTTCTTCAAAAAGGAGAGTTTGTCAATTAATTTTAAAATATATTTTTATGTAGTCTGTGACATAAAAATCAATTTGCCTTTCACAGGATCTAAACATTTAGGACTGCCGTCTTTCTTGGCTTTCGTGCTGGACTTCTGACATTTTTTCTCTTCGCAATTTATATCTACAGTGCAACGTTTTCAGGAACAATGGCATGTGAAATCTTTAAACTTCTAATTTCCTTTTATGTAACACTTCTAATATCCTAACCTATGCTGTTTTTCTTCTATAGCTGAACACTCTAATTTCTTTTACACACCTCTTTTCAGGTTTTCCAGTAGTCAGTGGCTGCAGTTATCTAAGCAATGCATTATAAATACCTGCAACAGTAGGAAAGGCTCTGCTAGCATGTGTTCTTAGGCAAAAAACATACAGGAAAACTGAAGTGTCACTTTAAAATAACATTAGTTTCTGGGCAGATGGGAAAGAGCTTAATTTCATATTAGTCCATGTAAGCCTATGTAATCTCCTAACAATCCGGGATCTAAAATACATGCTTTGTGCATCCCTGCATACTCATTTTGACAAGTTTGATAACATGCTTTGGTTTGCTATGGATGACAAATTTCGAAAAAACAGTGTACCCCAACAAGCTTAGAGAAATATACAATTTATGGTGAGATTTGAGAAGTGCTCTGTACTTGTCTGAGTGCTTTGACAGCACAGTGGATATCAGTGTAGTGGATATGAGTGGTAAAATGCCTGTCGATGTTAATAAAATTTAAGTTACACAAATTATGGATGCATTGAATCTCCAACCCTTACGGGGTACCAGTCCCTCTGGCAACTGTCATTTCCTAGTATTCTGTGTACTTCCAGGTGTAAAAGCCCCATAAAATGAAATGTTTATATTTTAGTTTTCATAAATTATGTTTTCAAAGGTCTAGCTGCTCAGATCTACTTCAATTCAGCTCCCTTTTTATGTAGCAGATGGTTCAATGGGACTGACCTCCGCCTGCCTAATGTCTCCCCTTAAGCCAAAGGTTCATTTATAACTGTCCAATATCACATCCTTTAGATGTCAAGCGGACTGAATAGAGGCACCTTTTTCCTAGAGGACAGAGAAGTGGTAAAAGAAATGAAAAAAATTACTGTGAACTTCCAGGGACTAGCATTTTCTATCAGTTCAAACTACTTATGATGCTCTTTATAGAAGCTACTTTGGTGTTAAAGACTTTTCAAGGCTGATACTGGTCTGGTCGAAGGATGTGCACTTTACACAGAGCTTGTAATCTGGCCCTAA
>NW_010525388.1:96070-122167 GCF_000687285.1 Phaethon lepturus | reverse complement strand
GCAGGAATGAGTTGAACCTTCACAATTTATATTTTACAGAACAATGGCAGTTTGCAATATTTAAAAAAAAAGATAAATCTTAAACTCACATTAGCTTCTATAAACAACCCCGAAAAGCAAAACTTGAGCAAAATCATAGCTATCTCTAAGCTACCTCTGTATCTCTTAATCTCCCTGCCTAACATAAATAATATTAACTACAAAATACCTGGTTGAATGCAGCAGTATTTCCTTTTCGTTATTACTGCCCAGTGTTAAAGCTGAATATAAAATATTTCATTACTTTAACACTCACTTTAGGCTTCAAAAACCAGTGCATTTAAAATAAACCTTTGCTGAAAGCTTTATTCCATGTCTCAGTTGTAACAAAATCTATTACAATAACATGCATCAGATCTAGAGGTTCAGTACAAAGATGAGTGTATCTTTTATATCCGCAGCAGGGACATAGCTATTTTCTCTCCTGTCAGGATGATTTATTCAATAAAAAGAGAGAATATAAATTTTAAAATGCACTGCATTTTTTTCTGCATCTCAAGAAATAACAGAGTTCTTGAGAAATTAAGAAAATGGACATCACCATAGATATTACAACACTAGGCATTTTGTAACAACAACCTGAATCAGGGGGTTGGGTGGGATATATAAACATATACTTTGGGTGGTTAACTCAAGAAAGTCTGGTCTCTGTGTTGTGTATGATTTTGTGCTCCCTCCTCAATCTTTTTTATATTTGTCTTCCTCTTAAAGAAGGAGTTTATGAAATTTTCTGTATAGACATGTGCACATGTAGCTTATATCCAAAGACATAACACAATCTGCTTTTGGTGCCTTAATTAGCAGAAGAAATTATCTACAGGGAATTTTAGAAGCTGAAGTTGAAGTTTAAGCAGGAAGGGTTTGAAAGCATGAAGTACCAGAAATAAAGGAGGAGACAGACTGGGTTAAAAAAGAATCAGTTCATTCTCTGTATTATGCTTTTTATTAAGCCATAGTGAATAGTACAAGTAGTACCAGCAATAGAAAAGGGACTATCTTAAGGGTCAACACTCTCCTCCATGGGTTCAGAGACAAAATTTTTGTATTTCGTTCCCATCTGACACGTTATCTGAATCACTTTCTCAATCTCTTCCCCTGAGGATAGTTTCCTAAATTATTATAGGAAGAGCTGAAATAGTGTAAAAACTTATCGTGAAATTTTAAATTTTCCCTAGAAAGTTTTTTTGTCTTAATTGCAGCAGGAAAGGAACATAACATTAAAAAAATACAGCTTGGTTTCTGCCAGCTTTATAGAACCAACAGTACTGTGGCAACTAGTACTGACACTATGAATACTTTCAGGAGGTTCTCGTTCACTGTAAAATTTTGCAGCAATACTGGAAAATAGCAAACAACAGTGTCAGGAGAGGTCACAGTAACCGCATGCTCTCTAATGAAGTTTTGTTTCATGCTATAAAACCAGGGAGTCTGGCAAAGCAGAACTCACAAAAAAGACTATGATGACTAACTCTCACTTTCATGTTTACATCTTCTGGAACTGGATTTTTAAAAAGACAACCTTCTCCCCCAGAATAATAGCATTTGTCAGTATCTGGAAGAATGACACTACAGTGAAATCCATAACACAAACTGTGAGCAGATATCATGACAAGATGAGAACACAGTCTTGCAACAAAGGAAAGGGACCACACACAGTGATAGCTTGTGAGGATGAAGCAAGCATTGCTAAGAACAAAGAATGATGAAACCATAAAATTACACTATTTCCTCATCCAAATTTCTCAACAGCTTCATTCAAAGGCTCTTCCTATAAGCTGGTAATTAGGTAAATTTTAATTACATGATTGTAAGATGAAGGCAACCGTGATAAAAGAAATCACAAGGCCAATCTTAGACAGCATAGATTATTACACGCAGGCAATAGACATGCATGTTTAGATACTGATCTGCATAGTTTAGCCGTGCTCCTAACGAGTTATATATACATTCTGGGGAGTTATCAAGAGAAAATCAGAAAGGTGCATTACGCAGCGAAGTGAGAACAATCGTAAAACCATACACATTTAGTCACTTTAAAAAATTAATGCATTTCCCTAGACTCCTTTTGTAAATTCCCAATCATCCAAATAAATGACCTGTGAAATAAACCTCTATCTAAATTAGTCCATAACCTTCACAACTTTCCCCCACCAAAATCTCTTGAGTCTTTAACAGGACCATGTCTCACTTATAAAGCAACCTTTAAGCTTCATAGGTTTATTCCTCAAGGAACACATCACAAAGAAACAGTACAATTTCCCCATTATTTGCCTTAGTAGTCCTAGGAATTATATCACAGGCATGTCCAAAGCACCTTTAGACTTAAGACCTTGTAACACCGTATATACCTTCTTCACTATGAGTGCGGTGAGGCACTGGAACAGGTTGCCCAAAGAAGTTGTGGAAGCCCCAGCCATGGAAACATTCAAGGCCGGGTCAAATGGGGCTTTGAGCAACCTGGTCTAGTGGAAGGTTTCCCTGCCCATGGCAGGCAGGGTGGAACTAGACAACCTTTAATGTCCATTCCAACCAAAACCATTCTTTCTATATTGTTATTCCTGATACGTACTTAATTACTCATAATAAATTCTTCTATAATTTACATGGATAGGAACCATGCTGTACTAGAATATGTAACATAAATAGCAGTATTTTACTTTTTTTACCATAGACATAACTCACTTTTTAATTGGATTCTCATATTTGGACATAAACCTTTAATCTCAAGCTTCATTGACCAGGAAACAGCTGCATTTGTTCTAGGCTTCCTAATTGTGATATATCTCTCTGATAGTATAATAGTCAGTCTGACTCACCTGATATTTAAGATTTTCCAATATGAAATAGGACCTGAGGAATTAACAGTATCCTGCCTGTGAAATGTCCTTCTCCTCACCGTGTCCTTTAGATGACGTTCATAGGAAAAGTAGGTCAGTGATCATAGTGTCTCACAGCTCCACAAGACATGCAGAATAGCTGATGTATATTACACCTGAGTGGATAATGAAAAGAAAAAAAAAAAGTGGATAAAAAAAGTAAAAAATCCATGTTCAATTTTTGGACGACAAATAAGTATTTAATGAAATATTTATTCAAGCAGCATCAGAAATTTCTAAAATTGATAAAAGAGTTTTGGTTTTAAAACACAGGGTAAAATCCCACAAGCAGAGCCATCTATAGGTCTACCCATAAGTCAGCACAGTTCCAGATCAAAAATGTTCCAACAGATCCGTTTTCAAGCTGTTGTCAAGCATCACTGCAAGATCCACTGTAATGTGGACCCTCTGAAAAAAAAAAAAACAACACACAAAAAAAACCTAAGCCACACAACACAACCCCCACCTTGTTAACTGTAACAACAGATATTGCAGGGCCTAGGTTATAATAGACTTTTTTTTTTTTTTCTTTTAATCTCTAATTTAGTTAAGGATTCCTAACGAACAAAAAACCAAAATCAGCTCATTCTACTTCTGCAACTGTTAAGTGTACTACTATCGGTACCATATTGTGAAGTTGTTCAAGTTTATCAGGGCTGTGTCAGAGACCCAACTGTTAAATTACACAAGAAGAAAAGAATACAAAAATATCCTTTCCTAAAAGGAAGAAAAGTCACAAGATAAATTAGAAAAAGCAGTTGGATCACCCTTGTACTCAACAGAGAATTTATAATCATTTTAGAAAATGCATACTCTGTCAAATTTGTAAGGATTACATTAATTAATCCTTTTTTTCAATTTGCATTTTCTATATTATGTCTCAAGAATTTCTTCACTTTTCGTACTAATTAGGAGATGACTAAATAAGTGCTCAGTCTTCAGTGTTATGTTTATTGCCTTCCCCCCCCCTTAATTTCACCAAAAAAGTACCAGTTCTTTATTTTAGATTCTAAATCACCCACTTGATTTTCTCCAGACTCTTTAGCATTTTTTTTTCTTAGAATATTCAAGTATTTGAGTTTTGTTGGCACAAAGAGAAAACAAATTTCAAAACTGAATGCATGAGAATTCGTAGAAATAGAATGGTAAATTCACACACACAAACCTGTTCTAGAAACATTTGCAAATTTATCCAACAGCCAAAATAAAGCTCTACTGTTTTGCTTATCTGGACAGGTACAACTAAGTAGCACAGCATAATTTTTTTAAATTTGCAGTACTTCTTTGAGATAAAAGCTCAGAAGACATTTTGGCAAATAAACATGATCAGTGTTAAGAAATCACAATGTAATTCTTGCTACTGCACAAACAGAAAAAGACTATAATAATAATTAAATTGTTCTTTCCACAAGATACAGGCACAACTAGAATGATATATATTGATGAATTTCACTTTTAGCTACCCTTTAGGCAAACTAAAATGCCAGTTTTTAGTATTTCTGTGTAATTCCATGTAATGCTACAATTCACATCTCTTTATAACATTAAACCTACAGTCACCACTACTAAAACAGGAGAATTTGCTAGCAGTTAGCACCCCAAAATTATTAAGGGAACATTGCTAAATGTCAACTTTTACATCGTACCCATCTCGATTAAAAGTGACATGGAAGCAAAAGAAGTTTCTCTACCTTAGTTATGAAGTCCCTGTAACAAGACAGTCTGTACATGAACTGGTTTACTTTTGATATTAAATGTTCATTTACGTTGTTTCATCTGCATCAGTCAGCAGGTTCATAGAAGAAACAGAGAGACATTTCAAGAAATAGGCCACAGCAATACCAACTTTTCAACTACCTGAAGGGTTGTCATAGGCTTTTCGAGTCCTTAGGCAAGTGCATACCGCACACACGTAGGACGTCCAACATATCACTGTTACACGTGTGGGGCAGCGAAAGGCTTTCTACACCTCCCAGACAGATCTCCCTGCACGCAGCCTTGCGCGGGGTGGCACAGCTCACAGCCTCCCCTCCATCTCACACACCCAGCAACAGACTGTGCCAGGACTGGCGAGCTGAGCTGGGGGGTGAAAACAGGGAAGGATGCTTGCTTTTGTGTAAATTCATGGCTGAAATTCATTGCACCGTTTCTTCTGAACAATCTACGTTTTCCTTGCCTTAAAATGGCAGTGTGGTCTATCACCTCACCTGCTCCTGAGTGTTGGCTCTGCACAGCCCCCATCTCCGGCACTGGGCATTACACCAGGCAGCTGGGCGGGTATTGGGGAGAGCAGTGAAATCTAACCCGTGTCTATGTGGGCCCCTGATCACAGACTTCCATCCACACATGATTTTTTGATATAGGAATGCAATTTGAAAATATTATCTTCAGACCGCCACCGTAAAGACAGGAGAATTACTTCAATGGGACAACAAAAACTTTTTATCAGCTGAAGTCCTGCCTTGTAACTCCTACGGGATTTATAGAATTAAATTCCTAGTGTCTTTTTAGAGTCTCACTGCTGTATAATTATTTACTTTTAAGCCTCTTTTTCACCTTCTTTCAATCACAGAAGTTCCCTCAAACCCATGCAAATATATTTTGAAACCCGGATTAGTTCTCTCATGTTTAATAAAAGTCTACTTAAATTATTTTTCAGCTTTGTTATCACTGAATACCGTGAAATCTTCCAATGAACTGAATGTATCTCTATTCTGTTCAAAGAAATCCACTTCAATGCTAACATTTTAAGGCCTTATTTAGAATATAAACAATGCACATACTGAACGCTCAGACTTTGTTCCACAGAAGCAAAATGAAACAGCATCCTTTGATATATTCCCTGTTGTATTGCAAATGAGAAACATACTTCAGTTCCTCCATTGTGTTTTGCATAGTATTAACCATAACACTTCCCCTGTTTACTTTTTGTGATTATTACAGTCAGGTCTTACTCAAATCTGGAATCAACCTGTCTCACAGGACACCAATTTCTCTGGCTATGGAAAGGGCTGAATAACTCAAAGGACCCCAAACCTCATTTTCATTGCTAAACTTGCATCCCAAATCTCGAAATTATTTCACACGTGAGTAACTTTATAAACCCCTATAATTTGATTAAACCTGGCAAGATGGGACCTGCTGTGCTGGCAACCAAGCAAGGCCACTTGTGCCCCAAGGGCTGCCCTGGCCGCACCACCGCGGGGCATCGGCGCTTCGCTAGGCTCCCAAGATGGCGACCGCCACCAGCACCTGTCAGAGCACGCGCTCCCCCTCACGGCCCACGGCCTGGCGCAGACCTCCGGAGGCGACCGGTGCACCCTGGCTGGCTTGCCGGCTGACAGGGAGAGGCAAAGCTCCCACCAGACCGGCTGGCAGAGCCTCACCTGCCAGGGACCCCGTGGAGGGAGGAGAGGCCGCTCCGTCCCCAGCCGTTAGCTCAGCTTTTCCAGAGAGCAGCTCGCCACTGGGGAGCTGCCCGAACTCCGGGCAAGGCCATCGAGAATCAGAGATATTTTTTTTTTCCCCTCCTCCCATCTTTGTACGTGTGCTGTGCTATCAGCCTTTCAAATTATCCCTCAGTTCAGTTCCAAATTTACTTTGACAGCGATGCCACTCATATTTTACATTTAGCCAGCAAAAAATCACAGCATTAAACGATTTCTAGTTAATGTCACGTTCTAGTTTTGGTTTTATTTCTAGCCCTGTCGGAGAGATCTTAAATGCTAATCAATCTGCTTTGATGGGATTTTATTTCAAATTCAGGAATATATTCTTACTTGGTCTTATAAACATCTTCCTTTTTTTCCTACCTACAGGGTATATATTTAAAGCCTTAAATACTTGATTATCATCCTATTAAAACAAACAAATCTATAATCATTTAAAGATCAGTTGAAGGAAAAAAAAAAATACTCACTGCTCTGGACTGCTAAAACCAGCTATACAACTTCTCTCTGTCACTCAAAAAATTGATTTTCAGGGCTTTGCCATGAGCCTTTGCAGTGCTTAAGACAAATGGATTATATTATTGAATCCAGCCCGCAGGATTCTTACTTCAAAATAAATCAAAAACAGAACAATTCTTTCCCGCAGGCCCACTAAAAACCTGGATAGAAAAATAATTAACAGCTTCACAAAAATAAAAGAAAGTCTCAATTTTATGACTAGAGCAATGTATAGAACACTATTAATATGTTTATAACAATTAAATGGAGAATGCAGATAACAGAAAAACACAAATAACCGTAAGGTACAAGGACAGTCATTGTCAAGTAGGCAAAATTAACTAATAAATTATTGTGCAAAGTTGTCATTTAATATGTAGCTGTCAACTGCTTCAGTTTCATTTTGCCCAAGCTCCAGAGAACAAGATCAGTTTCTGCAGATTAATTCAGCAAAAGCTGTTGTAATAACCACAGATTTTCTGAAAAGTAAGCATTTTCTGCGGGCCCATTAAAATCCCAGTTAGAACAACAAAATCCATTTCAAAGTTCAAAATAACGTGTAACGTTCAGCCATAGCTAACCATATATATTTATATACTTATAGAGTTCTTTATATAGGTACATACATACATACACATTCAAATACCTTATGCAAGTAATTAACCATAGGTTTAGTGACTCATGTTGTCCTCCCGCACACACGTGTGGGTTATTAACGTGCACGAGCTTAATCCTTTATTCTCTTTTAGACTCGTGCAACTTACATAGCTGGTTCTTCCCTCCCTTATGTTACTAATTTATTCCTGTGCAAAGCAGCTACCTGTTTCAGGTGAAATCCGAGGCTGTTGACACCTTGAGGGCTGACATTGCTGAGGCTTCCCTGCATCTACACCCCCACTGGGGGGGGGCCCTGATTTTTTGCCCCATTTTTTGAACACATTAAAGCCATTTGCTCTAATTTGCTCCAGGTGGCTGTGGTCCTCTGACAAGGTCATAAATGTGGAATATAACTCACCATACACATAACCACCCTGCTCACCTGCTGGTGTCTTATGACCAATACCGCCTGCTTACTACCAACTGCAAGAGGCAGCTGCATCAATTTCTGCCTGCCAGGAGAATCCTACTGGGGACTATGAAACTGAGCACTTGCAGGAAAAGATATAAACATTAGTATGGGGAGGAGGGACACAAAGGGCATACTTGGTATTATGGGCATAGTAACTGATTTTAGATTTTTCCTGATATTGTCAGCAGCGCTCTGGGTTGCTCTTAGTGCGTAAAGAATATATCGTTCAGTTACCGTTGCAGAATGCAGCTGAAAGAATGCAAGAGATTTCCCTGAAATCTGCAACTTTAGCCCATGAATTCCTGCATTTCTAACCTGTAGGAGGGTGTGGCTGGTTTTATTGTTGTTGTTTCATGTGTCCTCACAAATTCACATCCATTTCAACTAACTATAGCCAACAAATCAGCCCAGGAGCCTGACCTGACCTATGAGCCTTCCAGATTTGGCTGCTGGGTGGAGGGGTCAGCTAAGAAAGCCGGCCAGAGAAACAGAGATTTGGTTGCATTGAGCAGGGATTTCTAGGGAAGCTGCTATTCACCAGAAACATAACCATAGTTGTTTGGCCTATCTACCTGCCTGGGAATGAACATGGCCCCTAAGCATAAACAGGTTGGCCCTCCACAGATTAAGGTATTCACATTTGCCTCTAACTTTAGTTTCAACTCTCATCTCTGACGCTCCCAAGTTGTTTTAGCCATGTTAACTCAGATTTCCTGTCTCTGCTGTGAATGCCATTCTGTTTTCATCCAAGCAGGTGTTCCTGAGCTCCTCTTGACCCAATCAATTATAGAACTTATTTTTCTTGTGGCCAAGCTACGTTTTACCTTTGATCCGTTTCTCCAGTCCACATTTGCTCTCTGTGAGGTGAAAAGCAGAGCCGTAGCTGGGGGCATTTATTTGCTCTGTGACTCTCTGGAATAGTATAAGTTGCCAGTACAAAACCGTATTTCTCTAGCATGTACTCAGAAAGGCTCATGCAGCTTCTGAGGGTGCAGGAGAAAGTGATCGGAGCCAAAGAGGACCATGTTGCACTTGTTTGTATATGCAGAATTTGGGGCAATGCTACACACCCACCCACTCACTAAAAGGTCCCACAATGTGGCATTAATAGTAGTTGCTTATGGAGGGCTGAGTTAGTGCAGATGTCCTGTCCAAGATTTCTATGCATAATATTCACTTCCACAGAAATATTACACTGATATTGAAAACTAGATTTTTTTTCCCCTACATAAAACTAAACTCATGAAGAAAAGATAATCATGCCTTTCTGTTAAGAATCAACATGTATGCCAGTAACTTCTGGCACACCACCAACCCATCTTCATATCTCAATTTGTTTTACCAGAAGTTATACCTTGGACCTTTTTACTTTGGTCATTAGACAAAAAATGCTTTCCTCTTGTGTGAGATGCAGTACCAGATCTCAAGTTCTATAATGAGCTGTAACAAGGTGATGAAGATGCAATAAAGAAACAGGCCCAAAATTTCAACACTAGTAGCTGCAATTTTCTGTAAAATTCCTGAGCGCTGAAAGTTTCACATTTCAGATCGATGCATAAATTATAATTTAATTTTATTGCAACCTTCACTGTGTTCCCAGAAGCACTCAGAGATGCAATTTGCCATTTTAGTCTAAATGGAAGGAATATATTTTGCTCTTGCTTAACCACGTAACCTCATTGACTTCAGTGAAACAAGGCAGCATGAGACCAAATCAAGTCTAACTGCAATTATAGTATGTATATAGAATACTATATTTGCTATTTACAATACAATGACAACATTTTGAAGTGAGAGGTCAAGGCTGATCCTATTACATTAGAGCATAAAGATCAATTTGTTCAAAGGAGCAGGAACAATATATTGCATGGAACGGAGTTGGGCCTTAGTGTATTTCATTTGTTAACATTTCCATTTGGTACTTGCCAAACTATCCAGTTAATGAAAAATAATAATACACTACCATAAAGCTGGAGTTTAGGTTAAAAGATGGCTACAGCATGTTACGGTTCTGCTGTTTAATTTAAATCAGGTAATGTAAAAGAAATCTTACGACCTTTTTTGGAAACACTTTCTACAGAGAGGGAATATATAAAGGCATACTATATAATTAACCAATAAAGCAGTGTTTCAAAGCAAATAGCAAAATAGCAAAATACTAAATAGAGAGTGAACTTTAGGCTTGCTGTAACTCCAGTGAAAGGCTCCAGCTGCCTCAAGCTCTGCAGAGAATCGTTAGAGGTTGAATTTTCACATCCCCACACCCATGTTTTGAAGAGCACGCCCAGCAGTCATATCACCTCCTCCTCGCCTGGCTCTCAGTCCTGCTCTGAGAGGCATGACACTGCCTTAACAGCATATCACGGAGCACATCCACAGCAAAGCATTCATGATACAACAATTTCATGAAATTGCCCAGAATTCACAAGATCCATCTTTACAAAGTCCCCAGCTACGAGACAATATTGTAAATGTACAAAAATATCTGCACAGGCATTTTGCATAACAACTTGGCAACACAAAATTACAGTAATTATAAATAATGAAGTCTCTGTCAGGCATCGGTGATGGGAAATCTGCAAAAAGCCACTCACAGAGAACATCCCTCTCCTTTCCACACACAAGACGTGTATTTAGCTGGTGCTGTCCAACAAAAGCACAGGAGAGCACAGCCCGATAATGAGGAGAAGGCGAGGATCGAGTCATTCCACCTACCATGCTTCTCCCGTCACTGCAGGGTGAAGACCCCTTTGGGGACCAAACTTTAGGAGGGGTTCAAAGCAAAGGTCATTTCTGCTCTGTGAGCCAAAGGCAGCGGTGCGGAGGACAGCTGCAGACTCGACAGCTCCTGCTGCTCCAGCATGCGCAAGGCAAGTCCTGTAATTGGGGATCCACAACTTTGGGGGATTTGTCCTTTGCATATACTACATCACTGATGCAAATCCACATGGAGATTTAGATTACATTGTTCTCTTCCCTATGCTCTCTATTAAACCATGTTTGCAGAGGATTAAAAACAGCTCCAATAAGTAAGGCTTCCATGATAATGTGAAACAAACACTCAAAGTGCTTTAGATAATACATGCAGAATTTAGACCCATTTTCCTCAGACAGAATCAGAGGAATAAAGCAGGTCACAGTAAGGCCAAGTCAACTAGCAGACACAACCTTAACTGATTAGGGCAAGAGAGCATTTTGCTGGCTGACATTAAGCCTTCCCTTCCCACCCTCTGTGTTGGAGCCACGTGGTTGTGGCTGGCCACAAAGATGAAACTGAGGAAGTCCAGGTCTGCCTGAAAAACACTAAATAAACATACTCCACAGCTTCTACAAACCACCAACTTTGTAGCCTTCACCAAAAGACACACATGGTTTTATATTCTGAAATGCAATGACACTTTCTTACTAGCAAGTTAGAAAGCAAAAACAATTACCTACATAGCCATACCCTCCATTCTCTCCATCCTGCAAAATTGCATGGACCTGAAGACGACGACAAAGATTTTAAAAGTATGAAAACTTAAACACATGAAAACTTATATCTCAAGCCTGGATTTGAATTAATGCTTTATGCTGAAATGTCATTATTTCTTTATCAGAACATTTAAAAGAAACAAGTACCCAGTGGCTTAGTGACTTGGGAAGAATATTTGGTGAAAGTTGCTCACTGAATTTTGCTCCAGCATAGTTCTGATTGGTTTGAGATGCAAAAATACATTGCAGTTTGATAAAATAGGACTCCAATTTTGATTATGGAAAAATTGAACATTGTTTTATTCCCCTTTGACAGAAACGGTAAACATGGCCAGCGCAGTTATGGGAAGAGTGTAGAATAGCCTGGCATCTCTCTTTCCAAATTCATGATCAAATGGTGAAAGTGATCCAAAAGACTGTAGAAGGAGGGAATGCCTGTCAACTCGTTC
This sequence comes from Phaethon lepturus, assembly GCF_000687285.1. Lineage (NCBI taxonomy): Eukaryota > Metazoa > Chordata > Aves > Phaethontiformes > Phaethontidae > Phaethon > Phaethon lepturus. The sequence goes on along the minus strand of NW_010525388.1, from coordinate 110,313 downwards.
ACTACAGCTGACTGCAAGTGCACAATAAGTTACATTTTCTGATTCTTCCAGGCTAGCTTTAAAATCCTGAAGTGATCGGCTGTAATCTATTATTGGAATAACATGAGCATCATTAGAGAATTGCATTTCACAAAATTGAAAGGTTTAAAAAGCACAGCTACTGCATAGAAGTTGTAGTACTATTTGGCAATCAATGTGCAGATTTGTCACTTGTACAGCTGTCCCTAACAGGGTCATTTCTATAGCAAGTGTATGGGGGTTTGTGCTTGAGGATGATATGTTAGCAATAGCACTCCAAAAACATCCCACATTATAAAGTCACTCAGCAGAGTGATTTTCTTGCTGCATGAGGTGATTGGATAGTCTTCTCTGAAAAGCTCAATTTCACTTGTATTGAAATGCCTTGGCTTTCAAAGTGCTTAACCTTATTTCCTGTATGGAAGATGTGTTGTCTGGTCTGTCATTAACGTTCTGGAGAGGGTAGAACTTCTTCTCTCTTTAATCATCATCATAAAATTCACAAAATCATTTCTTTCAAACTACCTCAAGTTCAAGATGCTAAACTAAAACTTGATGACGGAAATGTCAGTGCTCTGTTCAGACACAGCAAGGACACCTGGAAGCTAGGGAACATTAGACAAATGTCCTATTACACCTGTCCTATATGGAAGTTCGTCAAATTAGTAGCTCATAGCAAATAAAACTGATCAGCTTGACGTTTAGCTGGTGACACAGTTCCCCTTGACCCCCTGGCAGCAGCAGAACTTTCAGTGCTTAACTTCACAGGCTGGATGAGCAAGAATCTAATACAAAGGAACTTTTAGATCAAATAGAAAGTTTGAAATTAAATGCTCTAAATAAGTACTGGAGCTATATTTGCATTAATAAGCATTTATGGACAACTACTTCTACTATTTATGTCCTGTACTACCTGCAGGCATCTTATCAAATGAGATCCTATTAAATCAAGTTATAGCCCTGAACTTAAAAGCTCACAGTCTAATGAAAAAAAAAACAAGTCCAAGCAAAGCAAATTACATAAAACTGTAAGTAGATAGGAAAATATGCAAGGTAGGAAGGATAATGGGAACTAATTAACGAATTTTCTAAGTAAGACTCAGTTTGTAGGGAGAGACAGCACTTTCTGTGAGACAATATTATATAGCAGACAAAAGAACAGACGTAGTTTTAGGCATGCAACACCAACAAGGCCTGAAAAAGCAGCTACAAACTTCAGCCTAAGGGCAGCTTGCAAACAAATCTCCATGTTTAAATTAATTATGGTAATCATTTATGAAATTTGAAAGAAAAAGCACCTTTGGAGAAGAAGACAATGTTAGCAAAAAGGGAGATGATTAGGTCCCGTGGGATAAGCTTAATAGATAACCAATTAATTATTGTCCTTGGAACACCAAGGGTGTCTTACACAGAAAACTGCAACGTGCCATAAAAAACTATCATTGATTTGTATCCAAGGGTCCTAAGAAATTTCTTTTCCAAGCTCATCTTCCGTGCAAGAACTATGCTAAAGATGAAGCTGTATTCTCACAACTATACACTTTTGTCTGTTCTCACATATTTGAATTAATTCACTCAGTGCACAGCAGTTGTTTCATTTTCTCTACAGAGCTTTCCCAGAGACATCTGATGCACTGGATGAAGTTTGTTGCACCCTGGAAATCCTGTGTGTATGGGCCACTCCATGATAGGGAGCATTTATTGTAGTGGCTTTTACATCTATTTCTTGGCTAATGTCTGCTTTATTTAGTATATTTTTGTCTGTACGAACTTTCTGATTAAAACAGTGGCAAGAAACAGCAGGTTGTTAGAAGGCAGAGAGAGGGATCTCTGGAAAAATTATTTCCCTGTATGATCTACTGCCAGGAGAAATTACAACTTAAATATACTCAGCATCTAGTTAACTTGCCTGCTGTTCTATACCAATGTAAAAGTCAAACGAATTTCATTCTTGTTAATGGACTTGCTTAAAACAGATTGGGTCAAAATACAGATATTTTTACACCACAGTCCACCTAGAATGAATCTCAAGTTTTATTTTATTGCAGTTTTTCCAAGAAACTTTTAAAAGTAAGTATTCCCTGAGACACAAATACTCATTTCCTTTGATACAGAGATTTTTCCCTCCCCCCTTTATTTTTGTTCTCTTAAAAAAAGAATGAATAGATTTTTGGAACAAAAGAAAACTGGGCAGTAGTTTTGCCACAATAAAGGAGGAGTGGAATGGAAGATACAGCAAAGCATAAAAAGTGTAACAATGAGCCTCCTGGAAATCTCATTCAAACCCACACTAGTCACAGAAGCAAAGTTCAGGATGATTCCAATGGGATTTGTGTCTGCATAAGGATAATGAGACCAGAAATATCTTTGAAATAGAAATAGCCTTTTAGGCAGTTACCTGATACCAGAGCTTTTAAGAGTAAAATGAAGCATTTAGAATTCTATTAAAGCGTCAAAAGAAAATCTGTATCCATCAACTTAAGCAATGTTCTGTTTATTTTATCTTGAAGCTTTGTTATCAAGAAACCAAACAAAAGACACTTTTGGTCAGTATTGCCTGATGAATGAACATGATTTCACATTTTTAAACCTAGATCTTTGAAATTTGTATTCAATTTCCAAGTTTTATTAATACCGCTTTTTGAAAAGTGGAGGAAAAAAATATTTCCAGAAAGAACTCTTCCAAGAGAAATCTGAAATGAGTGAAGTGATGAGGAGGCCTTCATTCTCATTCCAGTGACCCTGATCCTCCTTGAATGCTGCTGAGCAATAAATAATGGCAAGAAGCCCATATAAGTAGTCTCGCATTTTAAGTGTCTGGATATAGCATTAAAAAAAAAAAAAAAAAAAAAAAATCTGTATTCCTCAATTCAATTTGGAAAAATACTAATAGCAATTCAAAGTAATTGAACATATTACGTAAAACACAGAAAAAGGATTCTGCATTCATAATTGCCCATAAAGAACAGGCTCTTTCTGATGCCATCAGAGGTTGAAGGAGACAATGTTCCCTAGTGGTGTGGCTTTGGGGAGGCTGGAGAATGCTAAAGAAGTTGTGCAAACACACTGTCTGATTCACAGCAGAAGCCAACTTCATCTTGTACTGTGCCCACTGTTTTTCAAACCTGGTATGCAAAAACTCCATGTGAAAAGCATGTGCAGATATGTCCAATTAATTTCCTGGAATTTACACGCTTATATTAAGCTTCAACATGTACATGTAGTTTTCAGAATGTTGTCCAGAATACGTTAACTAAAATATACGTCTTCAGTATTGTTAGTATTTAGCATAGTTATTACTGAAAACAAATAAGCAAAATAAAATAGCTTTTATAGGCTGATTTTTTCCTGATTTATTAAGTGAATGGAAACAACTGTTAATTCAAAGCTCAGACAAACTGGTCCCTCCAAGTATGCCAGAGAAATGTGAAAGGGGATCTTTTTGTATAAAAGAGAAAGGCAAAAACCCTGAGGGTGTGACTGAGAATATGATCAGGGCTTCTACTTTACATAACGTGTGCCAGCATCATCAGTGTTAGATCATTGATGCAGGTGATTTTCTGACAGACAAATAGTATTGTCATGAGCCTGTGCATTAGGCAATTGCTGGGTACGTTTCTTTTGATAACTTCAGCAGCATCTTTATCTCAAACCTTAATTTTAAAATCTGGAGCTGTCGTTTGTCAGAGGGGTGTTTAGGCTTACTTTAAAGCCATTATACTTTTAATGCTAACCTGCTGGCACTAAGAATAAAACTGAATGTTTTATTGAACAAGACTGAAGAGATAGTTTTGTCAGATGTGCTTTCTGTCATCCTTTATTACACTAGATCTTTTGATACCTGAGTGGAAAAGCTAGAAATAAGGATGAAGGTCAGTGAAATGGGAGGAATATAAAACTCTTCTTTCATTATTCCTGTTTTCATATTGTCCATCAAAACCACAATTTGAAAATGTCAGATAACATGAGTTTTATTTTTATTTTAATTGCTTAACTGTATGATACTATAATAATTTAATGGCTATGCAGCAGATTTATTATGAGGAACAGGGATTGTAGCCTAGACAATTCTAGATTACTGTTCTTTATAGAGGGAATTCAGTGCTAATTATGCAGTTTATTGTGATCTGGTATTTTCAAAGGAATAACCTTATACGTTAGAAGACAAAAGCAAATATTTAAATATTTGGAGCTCAGATGAGCATCTTAATTTCTGAGACTGCAATAGTGAGCTGTAAATCTCAAGTGAACAGGCACTCTTCAGCGTTTCCAACTATTCAGCATTTACATTTCTAATCACGATAAGAAATAAAAAATAAGATATATAAGTATTCCAGGGCTTTTAAAATGCTTAATTTTTAAAATTAAAACAACATATTCATATCTAAACATGTTCAAATCTAAATTAATATGACTTTTGGGGTTCCATTCATATAAAAATTCTCATCATTTGTTTTCCAACCACTTCAAACAATATCCTCATTCAAGGAGATGCAGATCTTCAGTTAGAGCCTAAAAACGTGAAAGCTGCACTGATCAACCACTATTGTAACTATCTAATGAGCTGTTATACTGGACTGTACAGCACAATCCACATACATATGTCTCAGCACTTCCACGACTGACACCCTCCATCTTCAAGAGCCATTTCATCAGAAACAGATTATTTCTCTTCCCACTGCAGATGAGATGTAGCAGTTGACACACAGGAGCTGTATGTGCAGTGGCTGCTGCAGCTTAGCTGTCATTTAGAAGAATCTGAGAGTTACTTTATCTTGACTACTTTGGGTTCATTTCTGTACTGCTTGTAAAGTGTAACAGGTAACAGAACACAAAACAGAGTGGACTCGTATGCGAGAGCATCAGAAGTCCATCATCAGGATTTAAATAATTTTGTTTGGCTTGCAGCCTGCTGGTTTTTTATATTATTGTTGTTTTTCTAATGCAGAGTAAAGACTCTAAAGACCTTATTTATTTTGAAAATAATGGTGTTTATATTAAAATGCTTGAGAGCATGACAATCCTGATCTGAGCACGGCCCAGTTCCTTACTGCCATTTGTTTTTAAGTTTCACTCCTACCATAGTGCCAACAACAGAAGATGCAGCATCTTGCTCCAAAAAAAAGCCTTACAGAATTGACAAGCAGACATGCTGGACATGGATGAGGCTTCGGGTAGTGACAGGACAGAGATGGTAATGAGAATTTTGAAAGTAGCAACAGAAATGAATGCACGATCATTTGTGAGTTGAGTTAGCCACTGCTTCTTTCGGTATTTACGAGATACAATACAGTATACAGGCATATAAAATTCCCATCTGGTACTTAAAACCGCAGAAGCCTGACTGGCTCTTTAAATATTATCATATGTTAAAATAGGAAAAGCCAGATGTTACATTTACAAAATCAATGTGCTGCATCTTCTTAAAATCCAAGAGCTGCCACTGCAAAATCTAGTCTGTCAGCACTGAACAATTAATCAGCTAAACAGCATAACCTTTAGCAGAGAAATAAAGCATTGCATGCTGTGAGAGACAAGCAGGCACGCATTGCCCAGCCCAATTATAGGCACAGGAGACAGAAAACCAGGCATCAGCAGGACTTTCAAATGACCTCAGTAAATTAGCCTTTCCTCAGCTCATGTACTGGATTTCTCATGTTGGGAGTCTATGGCCGTGCAGTTCTTGCTTATCAGACGCTGCTATACATCCCTGGTAGGAAGCTGCAGATGGTCAGTAGTTAAGTAGCCTTCCATGAGGCAACAGAGGGGTCAAAGTAAAGAGGTCTTTTTCTTAGGACTCTATCTAACATACCAGTCTAGGCTCTATTCAAAATACTTCTTTAAAAAAGAAAAAAAACATTACAGTCCTGAAATCATACTAGAAGCACACTGTGGAGGGATTTCAGAAGTATTTCATACTGTTTTGGGTGCCCTTCAACAAGGGACTAAGCAACAAAAAGCTTGCAAACTTCACAAGACCCATCTCAGTAGAGAAGAAATGGAGATGATAGCAACAACAGTAGCACAAGAAGCAGCTTGAGACTTATTTATAGATTTAAATGTCAAAACTGGAACTGGAAACCGTATCTGTATGTGCACATGATCTTAGAGCAGAGAGAAGTGCGAGCAGCAGAAAGGAAGAATCTCTCCCCGAGTAAAGTCTGACAACACTGTTTGTGTAAATGCTGTTTACACTGGGAGGCAAAGGCAGACTGCAGTAACTCTCACAAAAGCAAGAGGAAGGACAGCCAGTCTTGGCCAAAACCCCTTTCATTAGCCACTGAGAAAGCAATGTGCTCCAAGCTGCGTGCAAGTGGTGGTTCCTTCCAGCAGACTTCAGCATTAGATTCCCGGGCTAGGTTTGCTCCCTGAAGGTCATCTTTTACGTACTGGGATACAAACTACTACATTGTTTGGGCAAACCCTCAGGCAAAGTCTTTGCTATAACATTCAATATCAGATGCATCTGTTCAGAGCAGAAGAAAACTCCAGATGACATTATCAGGCATCTGCCATAAACCAAAGAACGCCTCCCAAACGCGATGCCTGTAATTGAATGCCCCATTTAGAATGCAGAGCAGCAAAACGAGCTGCATACTCAGTTTTAGCTGGCTGACAGCACTTCTACAATCACTTTGTTCTTGCTCATTGTCATTAAATTGTTTAATATCCAGTGGACATCAAGAAAAAGCTTCCATCAAGCAGGCGGCATACAATCACAATTAATATAAACACGTCATGAGCACCTCTTCTATCATTCATTGCCCTTGAAAGTTTGAGACTGTTTCAGACCATGAAAAATCACTGAAAAAGTTTAACTTACACGTGTGCCCTACCACTTCTAAAAGCGAGACACAAAACTGGAAAATGTTGTTTCATGAAGCATACCAAAATAGAATGTTATCTGTGTTTGCATTCATGCTACCCTAAACCTGTAGCAACTACAATTATTGACTTCTGAAATCAAAACAATTACTGTGCTACAACTGCTTCCATCATTATTTAAATACTTCCTCCACCACTAAGATCAAGCACGTGGCCATTCATGGAGAGCTTTAAAGATGCCAACCCAGAACAGTTGTACATAACCAGTCTGGAAGTAACAGCCAAGTTATGGTCAGAAAGAGCAGGGAGGAAAGGACTGCAGTGACACACCCGAAACAAATAATGCCACGTATGATGTTCTCTGCATCTTCAGCCAAGGAGACAGACCGACGTATTCTGTGAAGCAGATGAAAGCTGCAGTGGTCTATTATACAGCAGGTAACAGTAAAAGGTGTAGTTTATTCTGGAATAAGAAGCATTCAAGTCCAATTAGAAAAGTGGTAGTGCTGGGGATAATGATAGAAAGAAGCTGTTTTCTGTAAATTCTTTGTTTGATTAGGTTTGCAAAAGCATCTGATCACACAGCAGCAGTTTTAAGGTACAAAATTAAGTAATTCTTGTCTTCTACAGAATAGTTTTGATGAAAATTCTTTCATCTACATGAGTTCAGCTCTAAATTAGTGTTAGGCTAACACTAGACATGCAAATCGCTCTGAAGCCTTCCCTAAACCCATAATATCTGTAAATTACTTTAGTTCTGTGCTTTACTATCATAATTTCAGAGAAAGTACCAAGTACTTAAAGGCAATTCTAAGATGCACTGGATCAGAATACTCTCTCTACAGAGAGTTAAAAATAGAGTTTACAGGGTTTTACATTTCTGCCAGCTGAAAATATCGAAAAATATTTTTTCAAATATTTCAATATTTTTTCCTCTGTGTTACACCTCTAGTTTGCCAATAGCTACCAAATCCAGTATGAGCTTTCCATAGACCCTCCTGGATTTTTGGTAGAAAGTCACAGAACTAGGTTGCCAGGCCTTAACACAGACCTGCTGGGAGGCTGCCCCTGAGCCAACACGGGAGGCAAAACCACCAGGCGCTGGCCCCGAAGCAGACGTCCCCACACCAGGGGTTTGTGCTCGCCACCACTGCTGGCCACGTGGAGGGAGTCCAGGCGGGCGCTCTCCGGCTAAGCCTCTAAAGCATCCCGGGTCTCTGGCCTCTGCCTTTTTCAGACAGAATGAGGATTGGGTGGGTGAGAATACCAAGCGTAAAGCGTCGTTTTGGCGCCGAAAAAATCCTTTACTGTAGCGTTGTAGTGCCAAGATTCCCCACTGCTTTCGTGAAGGAGTTACCCCGCTTTGCAGCTGATCGGATGAGAAGGGGTAAGCGAGCACTGCGAACAGGACGGTGACAAGCATTTGCAGCTCCCGTTAAGTTTAATTGTATTAACACTGCCAAATTTTGTATAAACCTTATAACAAAGGTATAGTAGCTGTACCAATCAGAGCTATTTTTCCCAGGTAGAAAATGATTGAAATAACACACTACAGCAGGTTGTTACAGTCTTGTGGTCCTGACAAAGTTGTATTGAAACAGAAAGTCATAGTCCTTAAAAAAAAAAATTTATTTCATTCCTTGGCATTTAATCTCAAATGTCAATAGTAAAGCTATAACAAAATGAGTTTAATAGGCTATGTGGGCACTCAAGATGAACTGCCAAATGGAGAAGAAAGGCAGAATTGAAATGCCTTAGCTACATGCCTTTTCTGCATGCATCAGGTAAAGTTACAGGTAAACAACGTCTAAAAAAAATACTGCAAAAGTAATTTCACTTCTCTGAGCAGGTTTTCAGAGACTTCAAGGAGATCCACCAACAGAGATTATTTAATTGTTTTGGTACCTATTTTTCAGACTGGTTTCTTACGAGGACCGTAAAATGCACAACCCACGCTACAGAAGATGGCCCATTCCCTCTGAAGGGCCGGGTTTAAATGGCAGACGCCTAGGGGCACTGCTATCTAAGAGGGGCCTCATTTACGGATGGCATTTGCGGCTACCCCGTCAGCTTTATAAAGACACCTCTGCAGTCTCGCTCTCCCTCCAGAACTCGAGATGCTGGAGCATGCTGAAATTTGACTCTCTTAGGCTCTCTAGAGGTGTACACAGAGAACACTAGACTCCTTAGAATACGTAATCTTGTGCTGCAGTCTCTGATTTTATAATCCAAAGCAAATTTTTTTGTCTTCCATTTTATTTTATCTACGGGAGTGGCTGACAAATTACCTACCTCTCTATTCAATGTAGCTACTTTTAGAAACTTGTAGTGTTGTTTTTGTCACTGCTAGTTTCATCATTCCTCAAATAAAAGATGACCCGTCTAAACTTTTAGTTACTTGACCAAGGCAACCGAGAAATTATTTGTCATGTATGATACAGTCTGATGGCTTTTCTTCCACATGTGCCAGATATAGCTATAATTTACAGGTTGTTTCCTGCCAGCCAGGATAATAATCTGGTATTGCTTGAGGCAAAAAATCCTCTTTGTGGTCCAAATACGGCATATAGGGCACCCAAAGGATGTTTGTAGATTTTATCTTTTGTCATATCACTAAGAAGCTGAAAATCTCATCTACACTCCTTCCAAACAGCCTAAATTAGGAAGCCTACTCTTATCTTGTCAGATCACTCTTAAAAACAGTCCTTGTTTTTTGGAGGATTTTTGCTATATGGCAAAGCAATCTTCTTAAATGTGTTTTTCATAAAGCTGTCACTCTGAAGTATTTAAAAATTATTGTATAATACCAAATATCCTACTCTCTCCTGCTACATGGCAGAGACTAGTTGTAGTAGTTGCATGAAAAAAGCAGTGTATCATCATATTAAAATGGCTTTTATTATCATAAATGTCAGTGCACTATTTTTAAGTCACCACCACTTTGTCTGGCTATCTAGGATTGCTGTGAGATTGAATGAACATAGTCCCTATAACAAAAAGTGTTTATGACAAATAAAGAAGTTAAAGCTGAAAGAGGACTGAGATGATTGACTTTCCCCAACTGCTTTTGTCTCTAAACATCTCTATATTGGAAGCTTTCTAGATTACAGTGACTAAATTGTGTGTACATGCCACTCTCAGGGGATAACTTTTTTCTTAGATGTGTTCAATCACTCTCAGACATCCAAGAGCCAGAAGGTGGATCATTCTGCCATTTTGTTACCTAGTGAAGGGTGCAATTCTTATCAGGTTTATTTTGAAGACGAGCATCAACAGTAGGAAGACTCAGATATCAACCCGGTGAACAACTAATGCACCCTTTAGTTGTACAACTTGGTGATCTGTCCTGTCTCATTTTTATCTCTACTTATTTTTATAACTTCATTTAAATGCAAGAAGTTATTTTTAAAGGTTTCCTGGGAAATTCCAAACCCAAAGTGTGTTTCAAAAGCTAATAAATGACTTAATCACAACCACAGAAGTCAACAATTTGAGACACCAAGTACTTCTTGCTTTTATTTTAACATGTACTACAGAGAAAAATCACAGGCAAACCCAAAGCATTGCATTATTTTTAGCTGACCTGAGGGATTTAGTGACATAGGTTTGAGGTATAGAAGGAAAAAAGGATCAGCTGCATATTGGCTCTTACCATCCTAACAGTGGACACTTCAACCAACATTTGGAGTGAAAGCATACCAAATTTTACCACTCTCAAAACATTTGGATGAAACTTGTTAATAGGTTTGGCCTGGTGACAGGTTTGACCCTACACACAAGAAGCATAGGAACCTGACGCATAAGCGATTGATATGCTACCTTCAAAACTGCAGACTGGGATTACATTTTGCCACAAAATTATATAACCCTTGGCAAGCAACGAGCAGTCTATCCCTCATTGCACCATCTGGAGAGAAGAAAAAAAAAAAACCAACAAAACACACAACATAAAAAAAAAAAAAAAAAAAGCCCTGACACACACACTCTGTTTTGGCAAAAGCACATGTGGGAGAACAGCCTACCTGAGCCAAGAGCTGTCTTCAGCTTCTAAAAAGAATCTGGCTGATTCAGAAGCTTGTGACAGCCCCTCGCTATGTTTTCATTTTACGTCAAAATCAGAAAATCACATCAATCTTTCAAATAGCAGCACATTCTCAAACACTATACTATTCATGCCCTTTAAAGATGCTATATGCATGAACAAGTTTCCTGCTAAAATCCAATTAAGTCTCCAGTTTAAGTTCAAAGTGATCTCAGGAGAGACAAAGGATACAAAGAATCATTAAGTATTGTGAAAATAAATTAAAAAACTAAAAGAAGGGAGATTTATTTTTAAAAATTCTTCATTTAATTCTCAAGAAGTGCTTGAATTGATTTCCAAAACATTGCAAAGGCTTTTTATTTATTACTTGTTTGCAACTGATGCAAGAAGAAGAAAGGAGCTGTTTGCTTGGCCTTATTCTGGTAGAAAGAAACCTCAGGGTTACTGCTACAGTCTCTGGAAGAAAACAGGGAGCCTTCAGCTCTCTGATGATCATTTAAGGCAGGAGTATGGCCATGAAGTCAGGTCTGCCCTGTTTTGCCCCATCGTCTCACTTCAGGCCAATGATGCCCCTCAGCTGTGCTGATCCAGGCTTTTGCCTGACCATGAGACAAATCTGATTGCTGAACTGATCTGACTAAAACTAATCATAAAGTATTAACGAATGCATGGATATTTCTGTGCTAACGCCAGCTTACACACACGGTGGCTCTAATTTCCCGGGTGCAGATGTAGCGAAACGTTTTCCATCTTGATCTCATGTAGTATTTCTAAGCTACCGAAGCACCCATCTCCAAAGACAAGGCACAGAGAGCTGAGAAGGGGCAAAGCGACCCCCTTTCTCATCCTCTTCCTCCCCCTGCCCACAGGCTGGGGCTGTTAATCCCTCTCAGTCACTAAGGGGTTCCTGACTGCAGGGAGGGCCATGCCTGGGCTGGAGGCAAGGGGCTGCCTTGAAGGCAAGAGGACATGCAACCTTGGCCCTGCCATGCGCCCAGCAGCACCCTCCACTGCTCCTCCATCTTCTGCAGGAGGCACGTGTGGCAAGGGGTTGAGAGGGAGGGGAGATGATCAGGAATAGGAGTTAGGAAACTAAAATAAATAATTTGACATAAATCATCTCAAAAACTTCCTATGTGGAGTTTACTTGATCCAGCCAGTGGACAGGGCGAGGAACTGGAGTTCTCTTCCCCAGCTTGTGCATATTTTTCACAGAATGAATTAATGCCTCACTGAAAAGGTGATTTGCAGTTGGCATTTCAGGCAGCCTTGCTGCCTGGCTCTGGCATTATTCCCAGTGTTGTTCACACAAAGGGAAAATACAGTCAACCACTTGGCTCCTTTTCCCCGAAATATATGTCTAAGATCACAGCTTAGAAAGGAAACTAAATGGCAGACAGCAGCATCTTTGCAAAGCACGTGCATTCTGAGCTATACAGACTGGAAAATTAATTTGTTCAAAGAAAAGGACAGAGAGAGATTTTCCTAAGAATATGAAAGAATAACAAAACATTGAAGTTCTCTTTAAAAGTATTGGGCAGCTCTTAGTTATGTTGTTACCGCGTAGCCGAAAGAAAGTACCAAGGAATTATTTACATCCCTTTGCTACGGGGGCATTATTCTTCTTCATTGCATCAATAACTAGAACCGCTTTTAGAGAATAATTTAAAATTTTGTGCATCTTCCACTCCCCTTAAACCACACAGTACAGGGAGGCTTCACTCCGCACACCCCAGGCAGGATTACCTGTCCTCCTCTGTGTACCCGGCAGCGTTTAGCCAGGCACCCCTGCCTCTCCAGCAGCTCTTACCCTGCTTTGAACAAGAGTACCAGGAAATCAATTATTTTCTCCCAGGCAGCAGGACAAAGCATTGCTCACATTAACCCTCATGTTTCCTGGCTTTTTCCATATGAGGAGAGCGAGTCGGAGCACAGCACCTTCCTCGCTAGATAGGAGGAGACACTGGCTGCATCATCCAACCGACTGCCATGTCAAGCATTCGGTCACAAAGCAAAGCAGTGTTCCTCCCATAGCCTCTGTGATCCCACAACAGTTGGCCCGACAGCTGCTTTACTGCTTTTCATACCCTTTTTGCTTCGTGCTGCCTTTGATATCAGAATAGCTGGGAAATAAATGGAACCACAGATTGCAGACTGCTTTAAAATCTCTTTTGTGCAAGACATCTCTCAGATTAAAATAATGCTGAAAGGAGACTGCCAAAAGCAAGAGAAGGGTTTAGAATGTTGAAGGAGACCTGCACAGAGTTTAAACATGCTCAGGAGAATCCCCACTGTTTCCAGCCACGCTATGAGCCAAACACCTTCCTCCAGAGAAGGTCTGAGTTCATGTTACTTATACAGCAATCTCTTCTGATTCTACTCAAAGACTAAGCACCCCCAAAGTTTGGAAAATTATCAAAAGGAGGGGGTTGATCTTATGCTGCTTCTGTAAGAAAAAGAGTCTCCCAGAAGAATCTCTCTCTGTGAAACTGCTCTATTTAATTCTTACAGCCCTGAGGTATGTATCGAGATTTAGACCTTTAACTTGCTTGGCAGATTTTATTACCGTGTTGCCTGCCTCCTTGGGGTATACAACTGCTCAGTGAACTTGTGTTTATAAAGCTCTTAAAGGTCCACAGATGGAGAGCTAAGAGAAGCAATCTATATTTTTACACTGTATATTCATGTACCCTCTTCTCCTTAAGGCTTGTCCTTGAATACACGGATAACTAAGGTATGATATGATTCCCCTTGAGCACAGTGACAGAACATATTTACTGTTTACTGCTTCACAAAGTTCATTTCTATCAGTAGTGCATTATATTCCTATCCAAGCAGAAGCCAACATGTGCCAAAGAAAAGTGGGCAAGATAAAAAGACAATTTTGCCTGTTGAGCTGCGTCAGAATCAAAGCAACCAGCCATCCTCGGCATCAGCGATGCTAATGGCGCAGCGCGCCGAAGCGGAGCAACGGAAAGCACTGAGCAACGCTGCGTGCAAGCTGCTGCGTAACCTCTGGAGCAGCGCTGTACCCATGCCACAGTAGAGTCTCAGCAAAACTCAAGCTGGGAGGAGGAGGAAGACTGCTCTTCCTGCTTTTCAACTCTGAATATGCTTGAGGCTATCCTTTACCTAATGCTACTTTGCCTATGTCTTGAGAAATCACTCAGTATAGACAATGAGCCTACACTTACACCTACATCAACCCACTAGAGACAATGCAATTACAGGTGGAGAAGCCAACTGGAGAGTTTCCAATTATTCTGAGAAGTTGCAATTGCAATGGTTACACTTCCCTAGTCACAACAGGAAAAAGAGAAAGCAAAATGTGCTGGCAGCATAACGAGCCCACAGAAAC
>NW_010525388.1:40808-96039 GCF_000687285.1 Phaethon lepturus | reverse complement strand
ACGTTGAGGGAAAGACAGACAAACACACATGCATGCACATTGGGAAGTTTTGCTCAGCTGTTTTCCTAGTTACCAGCCACTGCAAATACCCCTAATTAGGAAGGCTCACAGACAAAAGATGCGAGAAATCAGAGTTAGTATTCCTGACTACTCACACAGTTCTTCAGGATTTAAAATTTATGCTCCCTAGGCAAAACTTTAAAGGTACACGTGAAGGACATCTCTAACAACATAAGTGATAGAAGCGAGATGAAACTGGAATTCAGATCTACTCTTTACCAGAATGCATTTCTTCCTGCAGCTTTATTAGATACCCAAGATTATCAGCCACATTCTGCCTAACTGGAAGATAGGAGTTACTGAGAAATTCTCATGAACTGTTCATCAGTAACAGTTTGTGAGAAAACTTCCTCAATTTTTGCTTACAACAACTGTCATAGGGCTCAAGTTAAACCCTGATCCAAGCAAAATGGAAAAGCTGTTAACTGGCTGCTTTCTCCAGAGGCACCTAGGTTTCTTCCACTGACACTAATAGACAACGTTCACAATTTTCATAAAGGGAATAAAGTGGAAAAAAATAAAGAAACATTCTTTTGGGGAAGAGGGTAGACTAAGTGGGCATAGCTGATAACCCAGAATGGGTTTACAGTTTAGCTAAGGAGTCAGCAATCCATTTATGACCCCAAACAGTATTTTTTAAACTTGTGTCTCAGCTAAGGACACAATTTGCAGCACTTCTGAAATATTGTAGAAGAATGAGGACAAATTTATTCCCGTGGATTCACAAGGATATATATTTACCACTTTACTACAGTGTGCACTCCTTTATTTGATTCATCCAAAAACTGGTTACTATAAGCCCATTTTTAAATCCTTGCCACAAGCCTCATGAGTGTATGTTCTATGAGTGTGTAAGTGTAACGATGTGCAATGGTCCTTTCAACCACAAGCTTCAGAAAACTAAATGCTGATGGATTGGCTGGGGTCACATCTGTGAAATGCTCCATATGTGCTAGTTGAAAGAGCCTGACACTACCTTGCTCTCATATGTTAATAGCTTTGCAAAAAATGCCTGCTTTGGCAGCTAAAATTTTTCTTGTTCAATCCCCAGTAAAAGTAGGTTTTCATTTTAAGTTTGAGCAAAACCCCATCCACCATTTAGTTATGACAAAGTGAAAAGAAACATGTTTCCAGTCTTCGTTGTGAAGGCACGCACACACAGCTAACAGCCAGAAGTGCTGGCCCTCAGCTGGACCACGCTGCGCTGAGGTCAGTGGGCCGGCGAGCACGTACACCAGCCCCTTAGCGGGAAGGCACCACGCCATATACTTACGGCAAACGGCCAAGCCAACGATAAAATGTCAGTCCAGCTCCTTTCAGTGTGAAGAGGCAGCAAATTCCACTTTTCCAAGAGTGGGAAGATTTCCCCTTGTCTGCCCAGTAACTTGGTTGGAAAGCCCAGCCAGCACTGCAGGTGCTCAGTGCTGCAGCTGGAGAGGCACCGGGCGAGCATCCCAGGAGTACCTACTAGCTGGAGGAGAGAGGGCGCAGGCCAGCTGCTGGCAGCCACCACCTGCCTGTGTTAGAGCTGCAGTTATTTGCCTCTGCCAGATTTAAGGCAATGCTGTCAAAAAACCATGCCCAGAAAAGTTTCTATAAACTGGGGAACCTCAATCATGACTAACCAATAAAAAAAAAAAGGGGGGGGGGGGGAAGAGAAAAAAGTGCATGTCTAGAAAACGTTTTTCACATATTTGAGAATAAGTCATCTGTCTGAAGTATAGGCCGTATTTTCCAGGTTGAACACAAAGTCACTTGTTTGGTTGGGGGTTTTTTTTGTGTTACAGTTCTGTGAGAGACAAGTGCAATTTTGAAAGCAACAGCTTGCGTTAAACGTGTCACAACTACTTCACAAAGGGAATTAGAAACTTAAAGCTTGACTTATAAATAGTTCACAATGACAAATGCCTCACATTAATTGCTGTATGCAAACATGAAAAAACTGAACTGCAACCTGTTCCTGGATAGACAGACCAAGGCTCTGGGACCTCGTCAACATGGGGAATATTTCCAGGGAGAAGAAAAAAAATTGCCCATGTAGCCAGTGTCACCGCATCCAGCAATTTCCTTGGATATCTGATAATATCTGATGTTTTTTCTTATGCACAAATAATTGGAGCTATGCTATTATATGATCACCTAAACTCACTGTTTACAAAATTTTCTAGCCTCATTGCTGTGGAGAAAATGAGAAAAAAATGTGATTTCTAACTACTTTTCAGCCTTTTAAAAAAAAATCTCTCTCCACCATTCACAGGTAAAAGATATATAACAATTACAATAAATATAGGTATCATACAGATATGCCTGAGCTATGGAAGAATACCTCCAGTAAATGTCTATAAATAAGAGCTATGCTCTGAGGTTATAAAAAAAAAAATCTATATATACATGGCAATAATCAATGTTTCCAGCCTGAAGCGCCCTCAGTTTTGATGAGGTTAAAAGAAAAGCTCCCCAAGCATCATAACCAGTACCTTAACAGGCAGGCTCAAAAGTATTTTAGAACTTTTACCAGTAAATCAAAAAGTTCTCATTGTTTGTACTTTTCCTACAATGCCCCTGATACCACATGAATTATGGGAAGTAGATTCATTATCCAGTTCAATGAGTTATCATCACCACAGACACTGAAAGTGTGATTTCAGGTGTTCCAGTCTTCACATAATTGTTACTCCTCCTTTTTGTGACAAAGATTAATTGAGAATGGCAGTGCCACTAGGGTAGGCATCTATATAATCAAGGCCACTGTGATCTATTCTTGGTGTCATAACCCAGGCCACTGTTTCACAGGCATCGCTGTGAATACAAAGGAAATGAAATTGTGAAATTTAAGAAGGTTAAAGCAAGAACAGCAGTATATTTGATTTCAAACACTACTACTTGAAGGTAGTTTAACCTATTGACTCTGGTAATAAATAATGTAAAATTGTTTCATGAGTAATAAAGATTTTGTTAAAGCAGTTCTAAAGGTTTTCCCCTTGAAATTTTTTTTCAGAACTCAAAGCCTCTTTCTTCTTTTTGTCCTAAACTTTCATTAGAGGCAAGATATTGTAACCAGTTTGGTGGTGACATGAACTAAGGAACCTTGCTGTGAGATTACTCACTAGGGCACAGCACAAAAGCTAAAGAAAATAATGGTTGTGGCTATGGTAACTCAAAGTGAAATACGTTATTTGCATCAGTTTATAATTTTGTATAAATCAGTATAATTATTTATACTGAGGTGCAATTTACATGTTCCTGCTGTAACGGGACATGACTGATGTAATCACAAATGACCTATCACAACATGAAGTCACAAAGTGTTTTTTAAAAGTGTTTCTGAAAAGCATTCATGGGAAAAAAATGCACAGATCTGACATTTGACATCTCCTGGGCAACAAAAAAGAAAAAAGATTTCTGCTTAAAGTTATTTTGCACTTTCATTTTACGTTCTTCATCTCGTTTCTCTCCCCTTTAGTTGTTAGCGCAAAGGATACATGTTTAAAATGCCTGCCACTAAAGTCAGCAGCAAAAAATCCCACTAACAGCAGCATGCACTGGCTCCAGGTAAATAACTTGCAAATCAGCAATATAGCAAGATGTAACTGCTGATTGGCACGGGCCAAGTTCTGATACTATTTTGAGTTGAGCAAAATCTAGCTATTAACCATTCTAGATTAATATCTGACCAAGCATAGCCAGTTTACTAAAACTGTAGAAACACATCCATCATACAGACAGTCCTCAGGGTCTGCTCTGTCCTTTCATCTCCTTCCACATGCAGTCAGCTCTGTGATCCCACTGTCACAGACTCTGGGGAAGACTAGGTTGTCACAAACATAAAATGACTATATGACCAAGAGAGTTGTTTTTAAAAAATTACTAGAACCTTAAGAGGGCTATTGCAAATGTAATGTTGAGACATGCCAAATAGGATTTAAAAAAAAAAAAAAATCAATTTCCTATGAATACCAGATTTTATAAAATTGTACTATTTTCTGGTTAGCAAACCAATTGTGAATGCTTTGCATTTATGAAATACCTGGACCCATACAGGCACAGCATCCAGACTTGACAAGCCTGAATCTTGATCTATCACCACTTTGTCCCCCACCACCAGCACATGTGGTTCTCCAAGGCCAGTCCTATCCAGAGACTGATTTACCAGGAAGAAAATGCAGCTAAGGAAGCCCCAGGTAGCCACGTCTGGTGCTGAGCAGGCTCCTGGTCACCACAAGAGAAGGCAGCTACTCCCCAGTCGTACTGAGGCCGATTGCTATCGCCCGGCTCCCTGAGGTCCTCTGTGTGTTTGAAAACCGCTGAATGGTGTGCGGACAACCCAGCAGCTCTCAAGTCTCTACTCAGGGAAAACAGGGAAATATTTTCTCTGTAGAAAAATACTTCCTGAGCTGCAGAACTCGGACAGGAATTTATAGCTACACAGCTCCTGATGCACAAAGCAAGCCATGGAGAAACATTGCTCAAACCAACACTGAGATCCCACCTCCATACATTGCCAGCCAAAGAGTGGTCCTTAACGCCAAGCTCGCATTTCCTAACCAATAACTCATCCCACTCCCCTCAGCCATGATAAATCTGACATGTCTCGACCAAAATATTCTTAAATATTTCTTTCAACTATTTGATCTTCTGTAACTGAAAACTGTGCTTCACAGCTTAGTCATGGTGGAAGCTGTTTACTTTTTAACCTGCAAATTATTTCGTTGAGAAAAAATAGGTGCATAATTCATTCTTAAGCAAGAGGGGAAAAAAAAAAGCAATGAAAATACAGTTTAATTGTATAGGCTGTCTCTGCAGTTCTTGAAAAAGAACTGAAAAATCCTGCTTTTATAGAAATACATTCATTGAAAAAATATAAAAGGTAAAATACAGAAAAGTCACTCATATGCAGATTTTCCTTCATGTAGACTTAACTTTTAACTCTTCAAAGACGCTGCAGTAGCTGTTTAAATGTTAGGGGAGTTTTTGTAGCATGGGCACATTTACTGGAAATTCCAAAACTTGCATTTTCCCTATGTAAGCCTTAGAATCTTTTCGTAAAATTCCCTAACACATAGTCATTCTTACCCTTTGTTCACATTAAAAGCAGGTAGTAAATATTGAAAAATTATTTGTAAATCCCAAATTTATTTCCAGAGATCAGTTCTTCAATTCCATGATGAAATACAGCATAAACCATCTGCATATCAGCATTCATGAAAAGAGAACTGTTAGTATGAAAGAATCACTTGTATGAGTACTTGCTTTCACATTCAGTTACTGCCTAGGGTAAAGCCCATCATCAATATTTCTGTGTACAAGGAATGATTCTCTATGTATAAACAGCATATCTCAAAACATAGCCTGAATTTTAGAAAAATGTTTGTCCTTATTGCTTGTGAAGGAAGAGAATGGAAGCCAGCCTCTTTTAACACATGACAGCTGCGACCCTTCAAAGTAAAAGAACTGATTTTTCTAAAAAACATGGACTTGAAATGAATGCTTGTACTTTCCTCCCCTCAACCAGAGAACCGTGGCTCCTACATCTATTACAGTCCCTTTCCACATATATTCTAGAGAGGAAGGTCTTCCTTTGCAGCACTGATTCGGTTTCAGGTCCATTACATGCAGGCACAGCAAAAGCATTTGGAATATTTAAGAAACCTTCAAATGAAGTTGCGAGAGCGGAGCTTACAATCTCCTGTTAAATAACCTATGCCATCTGTCCAGAAATTCCTCAAGAAATTACTATGAAAACATACAGCCAAGAACGTAACAGCATTGCCAGATTTCTTTGCAGATATGTTCTTAATATTCAGGATAATTATCTTCTCAACAAGACTTGGTAATAATCGCAGACTTTTCCTTAGGTCATTTAAGGACTTCATAAATGGTGAAGACATTTCAGTGTCTTGGTCTATATACAGATGAACACCATGATCATAGAAAACCCTTCCAAAAAAATCTCTCTTCAGGGAAAACGAGAAGAGTTTGCTACATTTACTAAATAATTTAGCAGCTGCATTCCCTCTTTTTTCCCAGGGAAAGGAATAGGTACATTTTGGCAGAGATGCAGTGTTAATTTGACTCAGTTGTGCTCTGCCTAAGAGGCTCCCAGGTGTCAGGATGAGCAGCTGTGGCCTCCCTCGGCTTCTCACCCGGGGCCACCCCTGGGGCTCAGCATCCTGCCTGCCTCCACGCAGCACCTACCTTATGCCCCAGCAGTAGACAGTGATGCACCAGGCTTCAAGAGCTCTGCTTTCTGTCATGGGCGTCCATCATGATCTAGCTCCATTAATGCAACTGCGCTTACATAGGGTGGGCTTTCTTGAAAAAAAAAAATCGACAACCTCTCAGCAGAGACTGCAGTGTTCCAAAATGCGGGCAAAACACTGCAGCTGGCGAGTAACGTTTGCTGAACTCATTTGACATCTGCCTGAAAATTGCCCATGAACAGTTAGCAAGACTCTCAAATGTGCTCATTATCTGGAGAATTATTCTTGAAGTGCAGTCAGCTCGTAAAAGGTTTGCTGCGAAGACTCACAGTCTCTGTCGGGTCAATTGCTTACAGAAGTTACACAGTACTGCTTTCTGTGCTCCGACCGGGTGGCTTCTCTGGCTTACACAGCATGAGCTGTGAACAGCGCAATTAGGTGCGCAACTTTGAGTCACAATATGGAAAGACGACGCTAAACATTTGCTTTTTACAATCATCTACCCTAGCAAAGCTTGAGCCTTTGGTTATTAATAGTATGACAGCCAGGTTGGGAAAAGAGATTAAATTAAATCTTTTTTAAAAAACAAGGATCCAAGAGCTTAACATTGCTGCTGCCCTGCTAAAAAACTTACTTTCACCTCACAGAACAAAGGAGATAACAATTCCCTTTGTCTGTGCCAATGTCCCTAAACATCACATGTACTATCCCAACAGACACAATCCCAAGCTGATAAAACCTTTCTGCTCTCTCTGTGACAACCCATATCCTGCTGTTAGAGGGCCTTCAAATTTCAACACGAAATTCAAGAACATCATGGCGAAACTAAACCAAAGTCATCCTTATAGTGACAATATACTGAATCTAGTATCAGGACTAGAAACAAAATATATTAATGGATTTGCTACACATTTTAATATTTAAGGCAGCTTTTGATACATGTACTGGTGACGAGGTTAAAAATGTTCTGAAGACCTTTTGGGCAAACTGCTAAAGGAACCACAATAACATGCGGTCATTGAAGTGTTTTTGGTTATTGTTTGGATGAAAGTAGAGACCTTAGTTCACATGCTTTATTCCTCTTTTCCAAATGAGTAATTAACACAGAAGTTTTAATGCACTGTAATTTGAGCACATTGATTTTATACACTGACTTCATTCCTTGTAATTCACATCCTTGATAGACAAGTCTCACATATTGCACGGCTTCAGAGTTTAGTTTCAGGTCACAACACGACAAGGAAAAGGTTTGCTGGCGCAGACTTTGATACCATGAATAATTTTGCAAGATACCTTCAACACAGAGTAGTTCTAGGAACGCCTGCGTTAGGTGCTTGCTTAGGTCCTTGCTGAATTACCGTCATCTTTAATAACGAAATTTGGCAACCTCTGAAATTCTTGAGTGCCAAACCATCCCAAAATACGTATTTCACTGCTTAGTTCATGTTTCTCTGTCTAATCAGCCAATGTATTTTCTCGCTTGTGCAAGGTAAACATTATTTGAGTTACTGTGCAGGAACAATGTTACCAGAAATAATTTATAGGAGCATTTATCCTACAGCCAAAAAACCCAAACCCCATGACATAGTGACTTATCGAACCCCCTCATCCACAATCCTACAAAGAGTGAGAGAGATCAGTCCTGAAGGCGACAATAATCTCAGCTAAAATAACAGACCAAGACTCCCCAGCAAATTCTGTTTTGTATTTGCACTATTTGCCAATTTTGTTTGTGCTCTTTTCTTTCAAATCTGTTTCCCATGTATAGCAAATATGTGAACGTTAATCTTCTCATCTTCACCTCACAGCAGAGTAGGAATAGCAGAGACACCCACCACAGGAAAGCAGGGAGCTCTCTCTGTTTTTCCCTTAACCTCCCTAAAAAATAATTAAATTTAAATGTCACTTGTCAGGAAAACTACAGCCAGTTCACTCCTAATGATGTCACCTGCACTTTGGATGCCTGCGGTAATTTTTAAGCAAACAGAAGAACACCATCTAAGCTCTTATCATTCTTTTAAAAAAATTCCAAAACAAACAAAAAACCCAAACCAAACACACAACAACAAAAGATAAACTTATTTCAAGAGACAACAATCCAAGGGCCAATATAAGAAATATTCATCCTGGACAAACAGTTATCTGTAGATTTTATAGCTGAGCAGAAAATTCCCTATAATAGCTTGGAATCTTTCTTCAAAATGGTGTAAGGCTTTTGTTGCTTCTAATCCTTTCAGAGCACACAAGATTGGACATCACAGCCATGGCATTGCTGGACTGAAAAGATATTTTATGTAATTTTGCGGTTTGTAAGAAGCATCAGTTCAGATTTTCCTTTCCCTCAGATATCTGCACAGTATTCAGGGTAACTAGTGCACTTGCCTTTATTAAAGAAAACATATAGAAAAATATACACATTTAGGGAATGCAATATATAGTTTCCCAAAATAATTCATCATATACAGAATATTAAAAGTATTTGTGAGACCTTAATGCTAAAGTCTATTAAATACACTGACCTACATAGCTCACACTCTACATCGCCAACCCATGAACCCATGACTGCTATATTTCTTTATTAACACAGTCTGCCAGACCTTCACTAACTGTTATGTTTTCGTAACATTATGGCATTTCACGCTTGGTGTTTTTCCCCCTCCGGGTATCAGAGATTCACAACGAAGCCAGAAAAAACCCCAACCTACCAGATGAAGGATGTGTTTTGCCCTTCTCACTACATCCTAGTGACCCCAGTGGGTTGTTACAGCAGGACCACCCCCCTCTCCAGACATTACAGTACCATTTGTGTATACATTTATGACAACTGTATTTATTTGAAAGGATGTACACGTGTGTGCCAAGATCCCTGTGTTCGGTAGCCCTACGGGGCAATTAAAGGCCTCACTTAAATACGTGGCTCCCAAACGTTTCGTGCTGCCTCGTGGTGGGAAAAGATCACAAACCCCAAGTCCTGTGACAAGTAGCAAAGGAGGTAACGGTCAACCTCTGCCTCATTAAATTGCCCCAGTTATGGGGTAAAACCGACTGAAACGGATAGAGCCCGGAAACCGGCCACAAACGCACGTCTTCCTGCGTCGGGAGAGGGGAGGGGGGTAGCGGGCTCTGGTCTAGCTAAAAGCGCACGTAACGAAGACTAGCAGAACAGTGCTAGCTATAAGCATCTATAAGGAGATTAGAGTCTGTATGTATTTAGCAAGTGTTAAGGTTGTTTCTCTGCTCTTTTGACGCCTCAGTGTGATATAACACCACAGGATTAACGCCGATAGCCTGCCTGGGGAGGGCTCTGTCTGCACAAACCCTAAGCAGCAGATGACCTGGCAGGAGACCTGGCCAGCCCCAGGGCCACACACTCACCTGCTTTGGGAGCAAGGAAAAAGAGACCACACACATCCAACGCGGGGCGGGCACGGGCTCCTTAAAAAGCATTTTGATGTAATCCAAGCAACGTGTCAAAGCGGCGTGGAAACAGAAAGGACATTTCTAAAACAGGCTTTCTATCTTTTTATCTGAATCCATATATGGTTTGTTCTAGACAAAGTAAATATTAAATATTTCAAAGACTCTTGGGTAAAGTTTGTCTGCTGCATGCTTCTACTATCGTTTAGCTCCGAAGCAATGCAATGGTAAAACCCAGGAACGTGGACCCTACAGGCACTCTTCAGCTACTGGTGTGCCTTGGAGGAGTCAGCACTGATCTGGCAGGCGTAATGCAGCTTGTCTCACTTCCACGAAATTATGATAAGCAGAGCTGGTTCCCAGGAAACATCCTAAGAGCAAAGGAAGCTTTAGGGCTGGCACATTCCCTGGATCCAAGGAAGCCTCAAATCTCCCCGGTGCCGGCGGCAGGACCGGCACAGCAGCAGGGAAGGGCTGCCAGTGCCGGAACCCCGGCCGGGTAGGCAAGTGCTCTGCGCGCCAGCCAGCCAAGTGACACCGGTGGTGGGCTGCCATCGCGATTTGTCACACGTGGTATACAAATGGTGTTTTCTCATGAAACGTAAAGACTGGCTTGGGGGGAAAGGAGAGGGAAGCCAACAAGAATAACTGAACTGTGCTAATTTATTTCTAGACTTTTATGGAGTCTACTCAGGCGCTGACTTTACATGGGTAAGACAGCATACGCATCTCTCTCCTGTACCTTTACCGGTCAGTCCCATTCTGTCCAATTTCCACCAAAGCGTGCTCTTGTTAGCAGGACAAACATTTAACAACATTTAGACCAAATGGGATTTGTAGGTATTCATGTGCATAGTTGCCACTGATGCTATTTATCCTAAGATAAAGTACATGATACATCATTCTTTAAACAGATTTAAGATGTTCCATGGCATATTTTGAAAGATCATCCAGAACGCTAGGAAACAAGAAAACGCTAGAAACCAGCAAATTATTTTTGTATATCTTTAAGATTACTTAAATAGCCAACATGCTACGCATGCTTAACTTTTTTTATACATTATCATCTGTGATATATTATCAATTAGAAAAGCATTACTTCAGTTATACTGCTATATTCTAGTATACTATCTCGCATTGTGGTACCTCATGAGAAAGAAAGAAATGCATTAAGACACTTAATTAATGGCCAGTCATATTTAAATTCATTTTTTCTTGCCCTAGGCTTTTATGATCTAGCAATGGAAAATTTTCTTCATATTTTTCAGAAATAACAGAAAATTCCAAGAAATGGAAGCTGCTGCTAGTAAAAGAAGAAAAGCAGAGTATCACCAGGGTTACTAGCTCCTATTTGAGACCCATGAATGATTACAGAGTTACTTTTCTGTGTCGAACTTTCAAGTTTCATTAATAATATGCTGCCTCTCTGGGACATAGGTGACCTCATGGTACGAAGGCTATTTATTCATCACATGGAATAGAAGAGCTAGAAGAACAATGGCTTCAAAGGTATCGTGCTTATATGTTTTGACAGTGGTCTGTTGGGCAAGTGCTCTTTGGTACTTAAGTATAACTCGTCCTACTTCTTCCTACACTGGCCACAGACAGCTAAGTAGCGTATCGATAGCCAGAAAAAACGTTTCCTTTGGCAACATAAGAACTCGACCTATAAATCCACATTCCTTTGACTTTCTTATCAATGAACCCAACAAATGTGAGAAAAGCATCCCCTTCTTGGTCATTCTTATCAGCACAACTCACAAAGAGTTTGATGCAAGGCAAGCCATTCGCGAAACGTGGGGAGACGAAAACAACTTTAAAGGAATTAAAATCGCCACACTATTTCTTCTTGGAAAAAATGCAGATCCTGTGTTAAATCAAATGGTAGAGCAAGAAAGCCAAATTTTTCATGACATTATTGTGGAGGATTTTATCGACTCTTATCATAATCTCACTCTGAAAACATTAATGGGAATGAGGTGGGTAGCAACGTTTTGTTCAAAAGCAAAGTATGTTATGAAGACAGACAGTGATATTTTTGTAAATATGGATAATCTTATTTATAAGCTGCTCAAACCTAACACCAAGCCAAGGAGAAGGTACTTCACTGGTTATGTTATAAATGGAGGACCAATAAGAGATGTTCGCAGTAAGTGGTACATGCCGAGAGATTTGTATCCCGACAGCAATTACCCACCCTTCTGTTCGGGCACCGGCTACATTTTTTCAGCTGACGTAGCAGAACTGATTTACAAAACCTCCCTTCATACCAGACTTCTTCATCTTGAAGATGTGTATGTTGGACTCTGTCTTCGGAAGCTGGGTATTCACCCCTTCCAAAACAGTGGCTTCAATCACTGGAAAATGGCTTACAGCTTGTGCAGGTACCGCAGGGTGATCACAGTGCACCAGATAACACCAGAAGAAATGCACAGAATTTGGAATGACATGTCCAGCAAGAAACATCTTCGGTGTTAAGATTTTTTACAGTTGTAAATAATTTTTTTTTAACTTTTTGTTTAGTCTGGTTATTTTTTGACGAAGTTATCTGCTGATTTACAGGTTAAACGGTGGGATATTAACTGTGAGAGGATTTTTAATGACCGATTTTTCATTCTCGTTTTGACTACTGGTTTACAGACTTCAGGCTCTTTTCACAAGGACATTACACCAACCAGAAGGATCTAGAGTCAAATCTCAGATTTTGTATATTATCCCCTATCACACATATCAGCTCCTACATCTGTATGTAAAAGGACAGTAATAAACTATCATGAGCTGCTTAACAGTTCCTGCCCCAGCCTCTGAGATGAGACTCAGGCCCTAAGAAATGAAGAATTACAAATATACTTCTATTCCTTTTTTGACACCTCACAACCATCTCTAACTAGAGCTTTGTTAATGAAATTGAGCAGTATACATTTGCACTAACCTTATAAACTTATCTTGACATGTATGTTTTATAGTATGTGTGTAATTCCCAAACAGCTTACTGATAATATAACAGCAGAATTTAGACAGGTAAGAACATCAAAGTCTCATAGGCCTTAGAAACAAATCCACACACTGAAGTATATTCTTATGCACCAAATAGTATTTCTTTAAATTATTTCAGAAGATACCCCATTTCTTTCCACTACCTAAAGCAGCCCATAAAAAGATGTAATACAATTTTAAAATTAAATAGAATATGTAGGTGAGATAAGACAAGAGACATGTATGAAAAACTATCTTAAAAACACATGATGAAAGTATGAATATCTTTTAATTTCAAAGCAAGTGCAATGTTTCTCATTAGTATCAGTGGACCTCTCCATTAAGCAACTTGCATAGCAATATATGATTATATTGCATGATAAAAGTATCAATAAGCAGCATATTTCTTCAACATCAGTCAGTGCACCATATACCTAAAAAGAAGTAACACAAATACAGCTTTTTAAGGGTAAGCTCTACTTTTGCTAGAGTACATATAGGAATGAGATTATATCAGATTTTTCATCATGTATAAAAGTAGAATTTTGTCCAGTAAAAGAATGCAATCAATTTCCTGTTGATTGGGCAACAGAGTACGTAACAGTTACGTACAGCTTTCAAAGCAAAATAGAGGGTTTTTAAGAATCACCTATTAAAGAAAAACAAATTCTAGCCCTTGTTACAAATCTGCAGCTCCCAGGTTACTCATCACAGGGTCGATACTCGCTAAGGTCCCACCCAAGCAATCCCCAGAGCATACAACAGAAATCAAGTATACAAGATTTTATTCAAGTATCATATTGTGCTAATGTGTTTTGAATATGAATGTTAATGAAATGTCATGAAAATTATTTCCTGGAAAATTCTTCAATAAATTCAAGCCATCTCTAGTCAGCACCACCTTCTAACAAAGAGCTAAAATATGACATTGTTCAGCAATTAACTTAGAATGAAGAATTCACAAACAAGTTACAAAGGTACAAAACTCACCAAATATGTTATTAGGTGTAGATTACTCACACCATCCACAGCATACACAAAAGCCTAATTCATTTCAGCTAGCGTTACGTGTAACACGTGAAAAACTTAAGTCTGTACGTTATTCAGGCTGTCTATAAAGTTGTCGGAAATTAATCGAATAAGAATTTAAAGGAAAACTCTGACCTGATTTTGCCATGAGTGTACATAGCACAGTAAGAGGAATGAAGATGCTACCCCAAAAGGTTTGCAGTTTCATGACAAATTGTTAGTCTTGTTCACAGGTGCAGCACTATAATTTCGAAAGGAAATACTTGTAAATAAAGTAACAGTATACCTGGCTTTCAAGCCACAAGCAGTAGTTGTCTCAAACTAATCTACTTCAGATCTAAAGGTGAAGCTACACAACAGAGAGCCCAGGAGTTACTGCTCATCAACAGGAGCTTGTGCACCCTTCATAAATGCAAATCCTTGATTTTATATAAGATACTGAATCTCTTGCAGCATAATTAAGATTTATCCTTCCCTAGTTGACCTAGTCCTTGTTAAAGTTGCTGTTGCTTCCTGTCAAACTCAGAACTCTAGCTGAACAAGGTCCAACTAATTGCATAGATGAATATATGACACACACACTGATTAGGTGAAGTTCAGCTTTCCTTCGCCGATTCCCAGAACTTGGGGGTTCCTTCCTTCCTCCAGGTTTAGGAAAGGAAACTAAAGTGGAATTCATCCACAACCCTCAGGTAAATCAGACAGCATGGATACTGTCCTACCTGCTACTCACAGGCTGCAATCACTTCTACTATCCCTCTGCACTGTGCAGTAATTTTGGGTTTCTGAATCCACAGCTGAATGGATTTGGTGGCCTTACTTTCCTGCTAACACTTCTGTGGCCTTTGGTTAGTAACCAAGAGGACAGCAGGGCTCCCAATCTGGATACCTCAAGGCTTGAGAGTAGCATGGTAGCCTTGAATTTCTCCCAGTACAAGTAGACTTTATCAACGATTAGAAGGTACACCTTGAAAATAGTATCTGAAAAAATATATTTCCTACCATTTATAAATAGATAGATCTTCAACAGAAATATAAATGTTCATCTTGGAACTGATGTACATATTTCTAAGGTGTTTTCTTCTGTATTCAGCTGTATATATGTGTAGAGTCTGCTTGCTGCGTAGTATTCCCTTATGCATGGAGCTGAGTTAGGCATTATATTTGTCCAGTGTCTCAAGAGCCTTAAGCATGTGTGCCCTAACTTTTGAATGTACAAGACTTTTCTTACTTTACTGTCAAGTGAATTTAAAAGAACACAACAAAAGCCTGATTTTCTACTTCTATTAATTTTCTGATACTAGACTTCACTAGTTTGTTACATTTACGTAACAGAGTTGTTTACTCTTTGCTCAGAAACTGCAATATAGCAACCTGGAGCTAGAAAGGCAGCAACACATCTACTCACAGGGACAGCTTACTGTCCCTTCCACTCAGTAGTACTTATGCCACATGGGGTATTGTTAACAAATAAGTGTTTGCATTAGGCTTCCCTTATTCAAAAGAAATAGTTATGTTACCTAAAGGTCATTTTGTTTCACTAGGCATGGGACAAATGACAACTTGGTTAAGACATGCTGGCTTCTAGTCACTTCAAACACGTGACTATAACCACATTTTGATTCCAAAACATACATGAGCAAAGCACATCGAGCGAAGAAGCCAACTCTCTTCACTACAAGTTTTTCACAAAAGCATTTTTTTGCTAAAACCATGAGAATATCTAAACAGAAGTCTCAAGGTTCATTTTCCATCTTTCCTAATAACAACATTAAGTATCAATTTTTATTCGTTATTGGGAATTTTTTTTTGTCTTTATAATGTAGATGGCAACAGCAATTTGTAAATGAAGAGTGTAATTAACTAGAAAAGCTTGTCAACAGTAACCAAACTTTAGGTGTATCATTATATATGACTGGCTGTACTTATGTATTTATTTGTCTAAATTGTATATATTGTTTTCTCTATAGTGTCTGTAGGAGTGCATTCTTTTAGATTAAAGTATTATTTACAGTTTTGTGGGATTGCCAGCAAAGCTGCTAATCAAGATACTATTTTTTTGTATCAATGTCAAATAAAAAAAAAAAATTAAGAACAAAGTCAAATGAGAAATTGAAGGTGTCCTGTACAGTTTTCTTCTTCACTTATTTCTAGAAACATAAATGGTATTATCTGAAAACACAATACCAGTGAACAGGCTCATTTGTCATAAGGAAGAATATTGTACTGTAAAAGCAGATTTAAAAAAATAATTTGAAAAATAAACACAATAAAAAGATTACTTTTATTCATTACTTGTGCAACAACTTCATCAAGCTGATGTCCATACTGATGAGGTGTACTACTGCATTTGACTCCAAAAACTTAACCTTAAAACAGCCATGGCAATATCTGGCAAATTAGCAGATGGGTTCATCACCGGCTTTGCCCTATTCAGCTGCTTTGGCATCTCCAACTAACAAGACAGAAGCTTGGCAGTTCTACGGTGGCAAAGCTAGCTGACTCCCTGGGCCCTGCAACATAGTTCTTCCACTACCTCCATGGTACCTTAATGCATATGCTTGCAGCCATCAAAAGCTACACACAGGAGAAAAAGAGAAAGCACAAATCCCACATCTCATAAAACCACAATAAACTCACTTTGAAGTTGCTGTGTGACTGCTGGGAGAGTACCCATACTCTCCCAGTATGGGTAGAAGGAAGGGGTCTTCCCCTGGCAGAAGGAAGGGGTCTTCCCCTGGCATCTTAGAGCCACAAGCTGACCCTGACAGACCCTTTTGCTTCCCCAAGCCCCCAAAAAGCACCAGGAAATACATGAAGAAGCACAATCTGGATAAACCCAGGTTATCCAGTCAGTCTCATGTAGTGATTGTCTCCTAATATATTAAGATGTTGCTTTGTCCAGTAAGAAGGCCTGGGTGACCTTAGGGTCTTCACATCAAAATAAAACCACAACACAAAAGAACATGAAAGGAGGACAGAGCCCCTTTTGTTGCAAGAACTAGTCAGAATAATTCCTCTCTCTCTCCATTCTCCCCTTTGCAGTTTCCCATGTAGAACAAAATACCTAACGTCTTTCACTAATGGTTTCACAGCTCAGTATCCTAAACTTGTTCATGAAATTGAGAGGAATGTGAAAACACACACCCCCACGAAGAAACTTAGTTTTTGCAAACTGAAGTGTATTTTATTTGGGTCACCTGTTTCAGAAGCAGCTGAAGTCTGCTACAGAGTCCTCAGGCATCCCAGGAACGTCTGCAGTAATGAGATGCTTTAAAACAACGGAGTTTCACATACAGTAAAAACCCCTTGTATACGGAGAGGTTAAAAGATTGGATTTTGGTCCATAGTTGGACCCCAGGTAAGAAGTAGATAGCAGAAAAAACCACAGCAGAGGGGCTAAAAAGGTGGACCTTCAACCTATGAGAAGAATAGTGAAATATCATTGTGTTCCAACCATGGACCACACGGTGGCATGTACACGGAGGGGTTAAAAGATGGAATCTTGGTCCATAGTTGGACACCAAGTGAGAAGTAGACAGTGAGAAAACTGCAGCAGAGGGGATAAAAGATGGACTTTTGACCCGTGAGAACACCGCAATTAGCACAGTGAGGAAAAACAGATAGCTGGGTGAGAAGTAGATAACAGCCTGGGTGAGAGAAACCAGGTGGTTTCACCACAGAGGTAAGAAAGTTGAACAATACTAGGGGAGGACATGGAGGTAGGAATCCTCACAACATCTTGCTACTGGCTTAAGCATGATTGATACATGCTGTGTGTACAGAGCCTATGAACCAATAGACGGGATGGCCATGGTGTGTGCAGTGCGCCTGTCCAGCAGGCACATATGCCATAGGCTCCCTGTGCTGAGAGTCAGCCACAGAGGCGTGTTTCGGCACTCGCTGGTCATTGTGTGTCGAAACCCGCTCCTCTGCAAACGTGTAAATACCAGGATTTCCCAACGAGCAGGGGGATCGGTGTACGGCGAGGCCACCGTTGCCTCCGTGGGGACACCCACGTAAAGCTAGCACCTACTGACTGCTGGGCTGAGCGCGCGGTGCAGGACGACACAAGAACGTACGGATGGGCCATCTTCCTCACAGTCCTCGGGTCGGTAAGACAACTGCTTTGCAAGATACCCTTAGTGTAACGCATGCTTGTAGGTAATAAAACACTTACTGCTGTTTCCTTGCAGTCTGTGTATATGTGTCTGCCCTTCTCGGGAATCCTCGAAACCACCCTAAGACACCCCTCCAATCATTTTCATTTTTCTCTTGTTTTCACCATAGCAGCCTGAGTCTAATTGCAACACTTACATGGTTTAATTAATATACAGCTGGGAGATATACAGATATTACCACCAGTAGGGTAGGTTTCACATAGCTTGATTATCTTAATTACAAGCATTCTATTTTCTCATTTACTTAATTGATTGTCATAGATTTCCAAAGAAATTTGCACTGCCCTAACTGAAAACAATATGAAAAAAACCTTCTTAAAACTGCTGAAGCTGGCCTATTCAAGCAGCAATGTGCCAGAAAAGGAGACCTGTATGACATGAAACGTTGTACTGAATAATATCTGCTTTTCTTAAAAATAGGAATTTATGAAATGAAAGAGGAGGAGTCATCTGGGAAAAAAATGAATATGCCTTATTGATTCAATTGCACCTGCAGTAGAGTTGTCTCAAGTATCTCTTCTGATGACATGCCTAATGCAGGAAAGAAAGATCTGTTTCTGCGCTAGGTCTGTGCATTAGCTGACTATATTAGATCTCTGCCTCACCTGAAAGAGCTAAGGAGAGCAAGAGGCGAATTGTTCATCATGCAAGATTTACCCTTGAGCAGTTATTCTGCAAAGGCAGCGTTACGTATCAAGCTGTGCAGAATTATGTGCAATGGTTTTGTAGAGCAGACAGCTTTTATTTGGGGGAAAAAAATATCCCAAACTTGAAGCGTGCTGGGTAACACCTACCATATCTGCAGCTAAGTCAAGACTACCAAGAATACTTCCAGTCCCTATGTCCCCATTTAATAGAATAGAGTGGGTTGGAAGGGACCTTTTAAAGTCAGCTAGTCCAACCCCCCTGCAATGAGCAGGGACATCTTCCACTAGAGCAGGTTGCGCAGAGCCCCATCCAACCTGACCTGGAATATTTCCAGGGATGGGGCATCCACCACCTCTCTGGGAAACCTGTGCCAGTGTTTCACCACCTTCATTGCAAAAATTCCTTCCTTACACCTAGTCTACATCTGCCCTCTTTTAGTTTAAAACCATTAGCCTTGTCCTATCACTACAGGCCCCGCTAAGAAGTCTGTCCCTCATCTTATAAGCCCCCTTTAAGTACTGTAAGTCTGCAATAGGGTCTCCTTGGAGCCTTCTCTTCAGGCTGAACAATCCCAACTCTCTCAGCCTGTCCTCTCAGGAGAGGTGTTCCATCCCTCTGATCATTTTTGTGGCCCTCCTCCGCACCCTTTCCAGCGGGTCTTTCCTATGCTGAAGGCTCCAGAGCTGGATGCAGGATTCCAGGCGGGGGCTCACCAGAGCAGAATAGAGGAGCAGAATCACCTGCCTTGACCTGCTGGCCACGCTTCTTTTGATACAGCCCAGGATACGGTTGTCCTTCTGGGCTGCGAGTGCAAATTGCCAGCTCATGTCCAGCTTTTCACTCACCAGCACCCCGAAGTCCTTCTCAGCAGGGCTGCTCTCAATCCCTTCATCCCCCAGTCTGTGCTGATACCAGGGGTTGCCCTGACCCAGGTACAGGACCCTGCACTTGGCCTTGGTGAACCTCGTAAGGTTCACAGGGGCCCACTTCTTGAGCTTATTCAGGTCCCTCTGGATGACATCCCATCCCTCAGGCAAGACAATCGCAGCACTCAGCTTGGTCTTGTCTGCAAACTTGCTGAGGATGCACTTGAACCCACATCATAGATGAAAATGTTAACCAGTACTGGTCCCAGTATGAACCCCTGAGGGACACCACTCATCACCAATCTCCATCTGCACATTGAGCCATTGACCACTACGCTCTGGATGTGACCATCCAACAAATTCCTCCTCCACTCAACAAATCCATCTCTCTCCAATTTAGAGAGAAGGGTGGGGACCATGTCAAAGGCCTTACAGAAGTCCAGATAGACAACATTCCCTTGTCTACTGATGTGGTCAATCCATCATAGAAGGCCACTAGGTTGGTCAGGCAGGACTTGCCCCTGGTGAAGCCATGCTGGCTGTCTCGAATCACCTCCCTATCCTCCATGTGCCTTTGCATAGCTTCTAGGAGGAACTGTTCCATGATCTTCCCAGGCACAGAGGTGAGGCTGACTGGTTCCCAGGGTCTTCATTTTTACCCTTTATTAAAAATGGGGCAATGTTTCCCTTTTTCCACTCTCCAGGCACTTCACCTGCCTGCCAGGACTTTTCAAATATCCTGGAGAGTGGCTTGGCAACTACATCAGCCAATTCCCTCAGCACTCTGGGATGCATCTTGTCAGGTCTGATAGACTTGTGTATGTTCAGGTTCCTCAGGTGGTCACAAACCTGATCTTCTCTTAGAGTGGGAGGGACTTTGCTCCTCCAGTTCCCACCTTGCAGTCCATCCACTTGATAGGTGCGGGAAGAGACACTGTCAGTGAAGACTGCAGCAAAGAAGTTGAGTACCTCAGCCGTGTCCTTGTCCATTGCTATCCGTTTGCCAATCTTGCTCATCAAGGGGGGTACGTTTTCTTTGGCCTTCCTTTTTTGGCTGACATACCTGTAGAAGCCCTTCTTATTATTGTTTGCATCCTTTGCCAAGTTCAGCTCTAGCTGTGCCTTGGCCTTCCTGACCCCATCCCTACACAACCGGGCAGCGTCACTGCACTCATCCCAGGATACCTGTCCCTGCTTCCACTGCCTGTGTACTTCCTTCTTGCCCTTTAGTTTAACCAGCAGGTCTTGACTCAGCCATGCTGGGGTCTTGCCTTTCTTTCCCGATTTCTTACACCTGGGGATCAAGAGCCCTTGCACTCTATGGAAAGCATCCTTAAAGATCTGCCAGCTCTGCTCTGCTCCCTTGTCCCTGAGGATAGTTTCCCAGGGGGTCCTGTTGGCTAACGCCTTGAAGAACTGGAAGCTTGCTTTCATAAAATTCAGGTGCTGACTTTACTCTTCACCTGCCCCATATTCCTCAGGACTGTGAACTCCACCAGAGCATTTCCTCTATGAGTTCCGTTCATCTGCTCTATTTTCTAGCATGACCTCTTTCCTCAAAGTGAAAGCAGACCTCTTGGGAACCTTCGTATAGCAGTAAAAGCAAGCGGCAAGCAGAGAGAACCCTACAGTATCATTAGGGAAGTGCTAGCAGGCCCAGAATACAAAATTATTTAGCATGACATCCATCTCCTTTTTGCAATAGAGATAGCAGTCATGTAAGTGAGATAAGCTACAACCAGTGCCTGGACTCATCCGTCTTGACACACCAGCTATTGGGGTCTAAGTGCATCATGCTCAGATCACTCATCAGTTCTTGCTTAGCATAAGACATTTATAGGAACATCTTAAAAGAAAAGCGGTGCCAAAGTGTAGCAAGAGCAGAAAGGGATAAAACATTTTGAAACCTTCTAAAATATTATTATTATTTGTTCAACTCCTCAAAAAGAATCTTCTATTGCAAGAGGTTTCAACAGTTATCCATTATCCATCAGACCTTATCCTCATACACATTTGGGGCAACAAAGTAAAACATTGGTCTCCATTATCTGCTGTACTGCAGACTGCATTTGGATTGAGCTGTGTGAATCAAATCTGATTTGATTCAAGTCACAAGCCCCATCGGTTTCAGTGGGGTTTACGCTTGTTTACAAATGACTGAATTTCATTCTCTGTGTCCAACTCAGGTCTTACTCCTATTCACAGTAAAGTCAACTGGGATATCATCCAGGTTTCCAGAGAAGAACACTGCATTCCAGGCAGTACTTCACTCACCAGAAACTAACTCTTATCAAATGCAAGTAGGAAGACAAAGAAAGTAGCAATCTCTCCAATTTCCCATTAAGCCTACTCCTAATGAAGACAAAGCAGAACATGAGACCTACGGGTTTGTACATGTGCAACAAAAGCAGGCACGTAACACTAACTCTTGACAGGAGAGGGCTCTGTGCCGAGTTATCTATTACCTGGCTCTCTGCCAGTTCACAAACATGTTTTATTCTGCTCATAAAAAGTCTGTTTGGCAGCACTAACAAATACATGCCCCTGGTGAGAGCAAGAGCCCCACAGGGCTATACCTACGTCCTACACACCTTTTATTTTATCAGTCATTCCATTAGAGAAAAAATGGTGGTATAATGATGCCTCTCCTAAACTTCATTCATCTGGAAGAATCCCAACAATCTAATTTAGGATAATTTTCCTCCAGCTTCATAATGAGACAAGTATAGATATTCTTTTCAAGTTGGCATCAGGACTTGTTCATGTCCCTGCCCATGTCTCTGGAGAGAGTTCCTCTCCCCCTGTCATCAGACCAGTCACTACACTTAAAGCTTTTGGTGTGGACCCCTTCTGGCTCTAGTCTCTTGCCTTAAAGCAACACTAAACATCCTCTCTTTTCCCCAGGCTCAACTAGGTCTTCATTTAGTGTAGTTCTAGCACCCAAAGAGCCCCCCCATGCCCTCACCATCACCACAGCTGCTCCATCTCACACAACAGACTCCAGCCATCAGCAGGTCCTTCAGATGTGGCTTTTCCCTCAACACAATCCTTTTCCCTCTCTCTCGTCCTTCTGCCAGCAAGCCCCAGAAAGCTGTCACTTGCCTGTTTTACTACTATTCTTTCTTCTCCTTGCAGTACTGTTTACTTCTCTATGGTATTAGTTTCTTACAGAACAGAGACTTACACATGGTCTGCCGGTCCCAGCTTAAAGCCACCAACATAAGACAGGACAGACACCTTGACTTTCCACCACATCCTTCTCCTCCCTCTCTTTTCCCCACTTCATCTTTTTGCTTTATTTACAAAAATCTCTGTAGCCTTGCTCCGTTCCCCTGCACTTTTATTCTGCTTCAATCCACTACATCTCCCAGTTGTTTCCATCCCTCTTTCCCCTTTCCTAATGTGCTTTTACATAGCTCAGCATCCTCCCACATCTAACATATCCATCCAAACAAGTCACAAAAATGAGAATACAGGGGTTTATGAAGAGATGGTCCCTAACTGAAGGGTTTACAGTCATACACTGTCCAATACCCGGCAAAGTGAATTCAGTGAATGTCAGAGGACAAGTAGGCCTTGAAGTAGTTCCTTCAAGAACCTTTTCTTTGGTATTGCCTGGTCTAGTTTTAGGTATATGGAAAAAATCAGATCCATCATCTTTCATCTTGCCTCTGCCTGCAGAGATCATTGCACAGCCTAACAGAGCTCACTGACACATACTTCATGGGTGTTTTTTTTCCTCATTCCTTTTACTTTTGCTCACGTAACTTTGAATAGTTTATCAGAATTCAAACCAGAACTTTTTCACATTTCAACCACCATTTAATCAAGTATACCTTATCCCATAATTTCAATGTTTTAATCTTTTCATCTGCTTTTGCTGCCTATGTTGCCTCCACTTGCCTCATATCTTTCTAACATTCAGACATCCAGCACTGAATCTATTACAAGTGCGTTTGCGTGAAGGCTGAGAACAGCAATGCTTTTCTCCGTCCCTGGTTCTGAGGTGGCAACGACTGCGTTATTGGATTAGTTTCACCAGACAGGACAGCTTGTCTTATCACATTTTAACTCTTGCTATCATGTGGAACAGACAGCAAATCTACAGGGCTAGGATGGCTGTCGACATGGCAGGTGTCAACGTACTCATGCTATTTTTCACAGTACCTAGTTCATGAACTTCCCTTATGTAGAACACCGTCTCCCCTCACAAAGGCCACAAAAAGGTCCAAAACATTCAGGATAGAGTCCTCAAGTTGCACTGAGGCTTTGTATTACATTTGCCATCACTTTGGAACCACTTATTTCGCTTCCAGTTTTATCAAATTTTGGTTGCAGGTTGGTCTATGAAATGACGTACTGCTGCCTCTGGGGAGTGGTATCCTGCACTGACGAGGCTGACTTAGTACTTCGCCAGCACAGTTTTATTCTAACGAATTACAGCATACCTGTACTTTGAATTACCAACTCCACGAATGCCAAGGCTGATGATAGGCTGTTTTAATTGGTCATTAAAACTCAGTATTATTTACTGCCTTGTTACTTGGATTCAGCATTTCTACACATGGGGATAAAACTAATGGGCTAGAAGAATATATACAGCATGTAATTAAAATTACATCTTTTAACAGGGTAACACACATGCACACAATGCAAGTGCTGGAATATACTTAAAAGTACAGGTTATGGAGGTATACATTTTAATTTGTATTATACTGCAATTTAGCTGTTACTTCTAAACAGATGGGCAAGTCGTGCAACACTTTTTAAGCTGATTTAATTACTTGTAAAAGTATTGGCTTGCGTTAATTAGGTGCCATAAATTACACAATGGTTCAGAGATTCCTTTAAAAGGGGTTTTGAACACATAGTATTTATAGGAAAACAAACTGAATCTTGCAAGCCAGTATTTGACAAAATAGATATTGGCTATTTATCAATACAGAAACAAGATCAAAAAACCGCACCATTCACACAAGACAAAAATATGCCTAACATGACAGATATTGCTGTATATTTGCACCTCAGAGATCGGTGAATGTCAGGAATAATATGTAGACAATATATCCACCCATACGCTTAGAAAAATGATCAGACTAAG
This sequence comes from Phaethon lepturus, assembly GCF_000687285.1. Taxonomy (NCBI): domain Eukaryota; kingdom Metazoa; phylum Chordata; class Aves; order Phaethontiformes; family Phaethontidae; genus Phaethon; species Phaethon lepturus. The sequence continues at coordinate 71,561 of NW_010525388.1, read as the reverse complement.
CAAATGTAAACCGATTACCCTTACTGTCACCCCAAAAAACACTAGTTAAGTGTGCAATTGAGGTAGCTAGTGTGGGATTACTACTGTTGTCCTTGTTCAGGGCAAAGTAATTTGCTAAAACATGAGTCATGTGGAAGACTGTCCACAGGTTAATCTGAACATGTATTAGCTTATGAAATATCTAGGCCTCTACTCACTTTAAGGTTTAAGCTCCAGATGTTGCTTCCTGTCTTGAACTTCAGGGATATCCTGTAACAAAAACCTTCATGCCCAACTCTATGAAAATAAACTGCAAGCAAGAACAACACATCCAGTAATAAGCCTAAGTAGACAAGTAGAAAAATGTCTCGCCCACTCAGTGCCACAAAGGAGTACACCTCAATTAGATAGCCAAACAAAATCTGTAGGGCAACAATGGTTATTAAACTCCCCGGTTGCAATATTAGGAGAGCAGAGATTAGCAAGGGAAGTTCTTTCTGACTGATGAGGCTGGCAGGTCCTTCTCACCTCTAGGAGAAAGAGCTGCCCTCATAGCATGGCTCCTAAAGAACACAAGTGAAACTTATCCCAACCTGTCAAGATCCTACATCCTGAAGATTCACATCAGCCCCAGGTTTTGGTGCTTTCTAGCGTAACCTGGCAGACACCCTGCAGAATCTTTGGTTACACCTTGGGACAAAGCTTCCATTGGGGAACAGCACATTTTACCTTGGAAAATAAATCATGATACCTCCAAACACTACATTTTGGGATTTCTAGGCTGTAAGGAAAGTGAACCCTTAGCAAAGTTGTCTCATTTGTGATACACCATCTATTTCCTGGACATTTTAGATGATTAAATGCTTTAAAAATTTTTTTTATGGTTTTGAAATTACTGTGCTAGAAACGTCATTGAAAACAAGCTTGCACTTTTATTTTCTGCTAAACCCAAAAGAAATACCACTTCAGAGTAGTATATTACATTTAATTTGAATGCTGGGACAGCCACATCAGTAAGTAAACTAAAAACCATATGTCTTGTCAGTGTTAATACTACCACCTGCCCATGCTTTCCCTTTCCAGCTCTGATCATCAATTGTATTCCATTCTCTTCTTTTCCATGCCCTTCATATCAAAAGTACCTAATAGATTATTATTTTTTAAATGCATCACAATTTCAGTAAGGCTGCATTTAAGAAAAAAAAAAAAAGTAACTCAAACGTTTTTAAAGAAAAGTGGAAAAAAATCACAACCAGAATGTTGTACTTTGCTAGTGCATACTGGCTGGCAACATGCACAAGAAATACAGAAATTAAATGGGAAACAATTTTGTTATTCCTTGACATATGCTGTGAACATGGGCGACAGGTCATCAGGAGAGATTAGAGCAAACAGGACTGTCCTTTCCTAGGTTTCACTTCTACTAACTATGCTATCATTTGAGAGCAAGAAAACTGATCTAGTCAAAAATGGGGGTTGGATTAGATGACCTTTCAAAAGGCGCTTCCAAGCCAAACAATTCTATGAAAGAAACTAAAAACATTATCACTGCCCATAGGTGAAGAAACTGCACGTGAAAGGGAACAAGGGAGCCTTACATATAAGGACTGGACACATAAAACTTGGAAGATGCAGAAATATTAGTGGAAGTGATACGCTATAGGTGACAAAACTACTCGTATCTTTGAAGGCTACGTCAGATAATAGCAAAGCTTTAGAAAATACAGGTTCTGAAATTTCATGTTCACTACCGTCTCTGATCCGCAAGCTGATCCGCGGTTTGCTATAATGCCAAGACACGTATTTGCTTTAAGCCGTAATTCACAATGGGTGAAGCAACATCATCCATGGGATTTGCAGCTGCCTGGAACATCAGACAATTGGCAACAGATTTATCCTAACAGTTCTTAAAGTACATATTAGTGAAACTGCACTTTTGGTCGTATCAATACCCACATGATGATGAAAAGCAGCATTTTCAAGAATAGTATGCACTCTGTCTTCTGCCCACAACTCATTCTAACATACCTTCCAATAAATTCAGTTCTAACTGACAGTTAGAATGCACTAACAGTGCATGTAAGCCAAAAACATGTATTCGATACATTAAATTTAAATTACAACATAGACTTAATTTAATTATAAACCATGTGTTCCATTTCCTCAACATGTCATCAATAGGTAAAATTAATAAAGCTTACTTCAACTTTTTTTTTTCCTGGAAAAATTTCTTCCGTGCTAGTTTGAAAGCATATCCAAAACAGAAGTTGGTAACAAACTTAAATGGTATACACCAAGAATTTACTCAGCTTCACCTGCCTGACTGTTAAAATGGAATTTATATAGGTACCATTTTGTATCTTGCACAGTAAGTGCATTTATATCCTTGTTCCTAAATTTGCCAATATCTGCACTAAGATGATATTATATACAAATAATCTTTCTTTGTATTAACTTACCATAAACTCAGACAATAATATAGTTCAGTTCTACAAGAACAGATTATCTTTGAAATCTTCTCCAGAAGGCAATAATTTTGCTTTTAATTATAAAAATTATTTTCACAGATAAGAGATTTCTTTTGTGACTAAGACAAGGATTATGATCTTTGTTCGATAAGCAGTAGAAGCCTTAGTTTCCACTGTTTGTTATGCATTTACATTAGTGCACATGTACACATATTTTTCTCCAACAGAAGCTTTTAAATGGTTCTCATTGGAGATCTGAGCATGTAAGCAGTTGAAACTGTTTTGGTTTGGGGTTTTTTCAAACACCTTTAAAAGTAGTTACAAATTGTTTAAGTGCACAGATTTATTTTGTCAAGCATTACTAACGCTCCATTAGCTTGATTTGTGTTGGCTTACAAACAGAACCCAGGACTGTTTGTAAGTCACAAAAACACAAGTTCACAGGTGACAATTAAAGACAAACACAGTATGTACATACCAAGAGCTCAGTGTTGTAAGAAAGGACCAGTTAGGTAGACACCTGAAGTACCAGCTACAAAACAGGCTTGTACTTTCCCCCCACGTTACGCACAACCGCGTAGACATCAAAGCTCTGGTTTGGTTTTGTTCGCAGTTACAGCGGTAGCTTTTAACAACCACAGTCGACTGCCGGTGTAAATCAAACCTGGGGGAGTTCTCAGTACGGAACGCTCAACGGTTAGCGCGGCTGCATCGCGGTCTCCAGTGCCGGCTGCCAAGAAAGCTTCAGCTCACAGAAAGCTGCAGCCAAGCTCCGAAATGGTCTCCTGGAAGGGGCAGTTCCCAAGCCACAAGCGGTTACAACTTCTGAAGAGTCTGCACGTGCACCTCTGCGTGAGCCACACCACGACACCTGCGGGTCCCCGAGATTCCCTCACGAGGCAGCGAGCTGCCCGCAGACAGCGACGGGGAGCGAGGGGGAACAAGGGGCCCGAGCGCTCTCCTTCCTCTCGCGCCAAGTTAAGCGCTGCCATGCCGGGACACACCGGGAGAGAGAAATCCTCTTGCAAAAAATAACATTTTGGAACAGAGGGAAAGGAAAAGAAACTATTTTGTGAACGGGAACGTTCACAACTGTTTTATATGGGTATGCGTGTGTGCGTACATAAATTTGGAATGAAAAGTAAATACTCTGGAGAGCTGAACAGTTATTCATGCAATTTTTGGAAAAATCAAATGCCACTAGTAAAATTAAATTGGTATGTGAAGTAGTGGAGTTTTAAGAAATTGCTACTGTGGACTTTCTAGACAGGATGCAAGGGCAGCATACGGACGAAGAAGAGCAGCACAAAAACGTGCGTACACCTCCCTAGGTGGGATTAAATACTTTATCAGGAACTCTGTCCTCATCCCAAATTTTTTCTAGCCATGTAGCTCAGTATAAAGCGAGCACTAAAACCACCAAGTGAAAATAACTGAATTTACAAGAGACAGGTGCTCATGCAGGTCAAGAGAACCAGAGCAGAGCTACTTTCAGGCACTTACAATCTGCATAACGCACTACGATGCGACAGAACACACCGTCTGCTGGCAATGCTGCACTCGCCACCGGGCTCCACAGAACGTCCTCCTCTCCTCTTCGGCTGTGGAATCGGTACAAATAACGAGCACCAAGCCTACGTGCAGGCGAGGTTCTGGAGGTCCACAGGCGCTCGCCCTGCTTGCGCTCCGCGTGCACGCAGGCTTGTTCCCTCTGCGCTCTGCAGTGACCAAATGTCAACCCAGTCTCCATAGGAACGGCCATTTCCAGCCGCAAGGACAACGTGCCACAGCAGAACTGCTCTCGTGTCACCGCCTGCTCCCTTAGCCCCTGGTTTTACATGCCATGACGACTTCTGGGCGCCTGCGCTAACCACCGTGCCGTCCGAGGGCTGTGGTCCGCGCGCTGCCTCGAGAGGGGCATCACGCAAAGCGCCCTGCATCCCAAACGCAGCGGGGCAGGGGGAGCATCACTTCCCAGCTTCCACTATGGCTTATTAAAAAGAAGGTGTTTTTTTTTAATTGTTAAAAAAAAAAAAATTGTTTTCATGGGACTATTTTTGCAAAAGTTTTGCAAAATAGCAAAACCCCTGTTTCTAGATGCAATTTTTCTGGTAAATAAAAGTTAATGTAAGTTAACATAACATTTGGTTAATACAAGTTTAATTCCAGGTCAACATGAATAATGGTAGCAGTTCAGCATAGAAAAAAGCTATGAAAAACAAACATATGGGGACATACAGAGTTACAAAATATTATGGTATAAATCATTTGTTCTATGCATTGGCTTGGCAGTAATTATAATAAATACATTGAAAGGTGTATTTGATAAGCGGTTACCTCGCAGATACCTAGCACAGGCAATAAAACAAGCCTTCTGCAATTATTAGCCTAAGATAAAATTTTGACTGGTTAAAGAAGACTTTTTGCCCAAACTGAAATTAAGAATATATTATCTGTGTGTTCCAGTATTACAAAGTCTATCCCTCATTGAGCCAGAACAATACCAAACATTTTCAGGATGCCATTTTCACAGCAAGTACAACCCTGTCACTCTTTGGTAACACTGAAAGCATACATCTAACCCCCTGTAAATTGGAAAACAAATCTGTTTACTCTCCTGCACTGAAACTGAATGTTTAATTCACTTTGTTGTAATTTTTTTGCATCCAGCAGCTGCCTTCGGTTTAAACTGACATCAGTTCGATTTGCCACAAGGTCACTGGAGTGCTCTTCCAAAAGGTATTTTTAGGTGTTTGGCTTTACCATAAGAGAGGGAGAATATTACATTTACTTCAGTACTGTTACTCTTAGCATCAAGTCTTACGTTGCCTAAAACAACTTACAGGGCATATGCAAACATAACCTCCCCAGTCATCTTTGGATTTAAATACATATAGCCTTATTATAAGACATTATCTCTGCAATTAGTTTATTAAAAATTAAAATTTTTTGCCTGCAAAAGAGACCCTGCTTGACTATGCTGACAACAGAATACAAAGATAATGATAAAAACGCAACACTCATTTGCTTGAACACAGCCCTGCTTTGATTTCCACAGAGCCATCAAAGCTGCGCTGCCTTCGAAGGGGACAGACCTCGGATTCAGACCTTCGTTGCCCTTATAAATCCAACAAGGAAGCGCTGTTATACGATACATATAAATCCATGAAGACAAAGTAGTTTTAAATAAGTATAGTAATTTATATAATGCTAAATTTAGCTCAATAGCTCTCATCCAAGAGTCTAGATTTATCTTTGTGAATGTCCTTCTGGAGAGAAAAAAAAAGTATTAAGCAACACACGAGTGCAGGAGTTCCCTCACCCTTTCAATCTTTTGTGAAGCATCAAGTTTATGGATGACTTGACTGTGCCCCATCTGACAGACAGATTTACAAGGTTAGCACTGAACCTAATCAGAAACAATCAGGAAACTCTTTCTCTCTGGTGCCATTTTCTGCTTGGATGGCTCTGCTATGCTATTATAAATAGGAAAAGCTTGCAGCACAAGCAGGGTGGAAGACTTCAGGGAGATTTTTAGTAATCACCTTCCATTCAAATCACACCTACTCTTTAATCACAATTGGATTCTTTTCCATTTTATAGCCCCAGGAGTAAGGTGAGGAGCACATAATCAACACAGACAGGGAGTGAAATTTTAGTCCCACTGAAGCTACTGTAAAGTATTATTAATTTATGGGGTCGAGATTTCAGTAATGGTCCTTCCCTCTGGATTCTCTGTTCTAATCCAAGGTGTTTTTCTCCACCCCCTTCCTATTTCTCATAACACAGAGTAAATGCTCCAGTGAAGATAAAAGTTGTTTTTTTTTTTTTTTAATCAGAGGTGCTCTGACAAGGAAAAAAAAAAAATCCTGAATTCAACAGGATTCTCAGCTGATTCTCTGAGATGCTAGGAATAGTTCCAGGTTTAACGCCACCAATCACGTATCTATTGCGCTTTTCCTCAATATGAGCACTTACTTCACAAAAGCCATCACCCACAAAAACCCTTCCACAGAGCTGAAGAAAACGCCTAGGAATTGCACATCTTGCACCGTCAGAAAGATACAGCTTCCGGCTTATGCTGAAAACTCTGCAACCAAAGCAACCTAGAAAACCATCAAATCTATTCCTTGCCCTAAGCACAAAGTCAGGCATAGGAAGTTTACCTTTAAGAAGGTACTTTTTGCATCAGAACAGAGCACTGCTAACTTCTTACTTGGGCACATTCAGGGCCAAGGGCAGGGCTCCCGGTTCACCACGCCAGCGACGAGCTCGTCCCACCAGACAGGGAGCACTGGCCAACGGGAGCGATTAAATCGCGGGGAAGCTTGGGAGAAGAGGGACATTGCCATCTACACCTCCCCGGTTCTGAACAAGCTTGTGCTGGCTGACCATTTGATTTTATACTTTGTTCTTTAATTTAGCATTTTGTTCTTTCTTGGTCAATAGTAGAGTACTGGCACAATGCAGGGCGTTGGCAAAAGACACTCATTTGCCAGAACAAAACAACCAAACTTTCAGCAACCTTAATACAAACACCAACAGGTTGAGGTTAACGTAATAATGGCATACTTGGGTCCCTCAGCCTTCTTTAATGCATTGGAGGGAATAGTAACTGTTAGAAACGTAAGGAACTTCCCTGGTAACAGTCTTCAAAAACTTCCCTTGCCCTTCACATTATGAAACAGCACACGTACAGGCTCTAACATCAAAGTACGTCAGCCTCAGTGGGTGAAGGGGAGTTTGCATGGGGGTTTTTGGGACGTTTTGCCCTTTTTTTTTTTCCTTCCACAATACCAGAACGCTTCATAAAACCAATTCCAAGATTTCAAAAACAGATGCAGGCAGAAACACAGGCCTCTCCCTTAAAGAGGCTTTCCAATTTAGCATGACACAGTACATCTTCCAGAAGTTTTGCTACTGGGAGATACAATCCTTTTGCCTATTTATGTGTTTTTATACCACATGAGTAGCACAGAGTCCAGCTCCTCGAAACCACTGGACACACTCTGATTCTCCTGGTTCACTGTTTCTAATTGCCTGTTGATGACAGCCACAGGCATTACCTTTATGTGAAGACAACAATTGTGTTACCAAAATAACCTTAAATTCCTTTACATTTTGAGATGTCATATCTCAATTGCCCTCAAAGGAAACAAAGCTAGATCTAGAGGGTCTACAGATGCAGAGTAAATGTAACAAAACTAGAAAAGCCTTTTTTTCAAAGTAAATTTAAAGAACTCCAGCACTCCTATGCATGAGCAGCACCTTTCCTTAATGAATCGGAATTACTACAGGGATGAAAAAGAATCAAATCACCATTTAGTTTCTTTCCAGAAGAAAATAAAAGTTGCATATTTGAAAGATAGCTAGCTTTCATTAATTCTTAAAATTTGTACCTACAGGGGGGAAAAAAAAAAAAAAGGAATCTATTTTCCATCTACTCAGATTCTATTTCTCATAGCTGCTCCTCTACATAAACCCATTCACCTGCAAGTGATTTTCTACACCCTACTGAGACAATAAACAAGCACAGCCTTTCAAATTCATTTTTGAAAATTAGATGGCAAAATATTCATGTCCTGAGAAGGACAAGATTGCCTCCCTATTGGTTTATGCAGTGAAAATTAAATATTTTTCCTTCTTACCATACACTCTTCCAAGTCCCTGTAATTGCCCATCATTCCGCCATTGCCCATATTCTGAACATGATTAGAAGCAGAGAACTTCACAACTACCAAGTTTGGTTCAACATCTCAGATTACAATGACTATGGAAGCAGCTTGACAAGCATCGGTCTAGCAATCATCAAGCAGCTATAAACCCACACTTTTATGTGCACTGTAATGTCATTCTTCGTCAATGAGGGAAAATGAATAACTAAAATGTCACAATGCTCAACTAACATGATGGATATTTCATCAGTTGGACCACTGTGTAACAAAACACAAGTTAACAAGACTTTGTTGGAGTTTCCATGATTTGAGTAAATCCAGCTGCTCCTCCAATTCATTAGCAGAGCACATACACAGGGAACTCGAAGATGCAGGCTCCTGCTGCTTTTCCAACTTCTCATTTTAAAATAATTAGCATTCTTGGTGCATGCACATGCACGAGTACATTGCACAAGGGTGGAAAGGCTGCCCACTTTACGCAGTGGAAAAACCCACAGCAATTCACTGAATAAAGTTATATTACAATTGACCCAAAGAAAAGAAATATACCAACTGCTATTCATCATCAACAAGGTCTCATATTTTTTTCCTGCTTTGAAAAAAACACTGCGGGGAGGGAGGGGGACATCCTCTGCTCCCTGCTAAACAAAAATCAGCATTTTCAATGCACACAATTAGCAGTGCTTTAGGTCTGTGTCAGATTCATCATCAGAGCTAATTGATTTCAGGCACAGGCCAATCTCACCACCCAACATCATTATGCAGAGGTAGGTGGTGAGAAGGAAAACAAATCTCTGATTAAGAAAAGCATGAGGGGGAGGCACACCATTTACAAACTGCACACAGCATTCCCTCTCAGAGCAACAACAGTCTTTAAAAACATTCTGAAGGGATGCCCCACAATCAAATTTTATAGGACCACTCCAGAAGACCCCAAATTGGAGATTTTCAAATAGACCAAGCTGGCTCAAAAGGCACACATTCATCTTTATCTCAGGAGAGAACACAGTGGGGAGAAAATTTAATGATGTTTCCTGGCTTATTTCCCTGCACCCCCTTCCACCTCCACACACAAAGCAGAAGCGTGCTCCGGGGCAGGGAGGTCTGTAGAGGAAACTGTGGTAGCACACAGCATAAATATTTTTGCTTTCTAGAAATACAATCGCAACTAGCTAGCTGCATTACAGTTTCAATGCAACTCTCTGTATGTGTCGGTGGGAATATCCCAGGTCAGCATTTGTCAAAGGAAAGACACATGCACCCCTGTTCTCTTGGCATGAAAAGCATATGTTGCCAGAGCAGGAGGCAAAGCCCACACTGGAGTCCCAGGAGATAAAAGGCTGGAAACGTCCCTCCTCTCCCACATGCACAAACCAGTTACTCTCCAGACCAGGTTTTGTGCTGAGCTAGATTCTGTGTTTATGTTCATCCTTTCTAACACTTTGAAATACAGTTCTGTAATTTGTTATTCTCATCAACTGACTGCCATCTCAGTCCATGGCACAGAGCTACTTTCAGCACGTTAAAGCGGAGCGCACCGGTAGGGCTGGCTCCATGGACACCGACATTCACCAGCCCACAGAGCCTGTAAAGTGCCCAGCTGCAAGCACTGGCACATCATCATCACTACAGATGATTATATTTTTAGAACCATCTAATTAAGCCCTATTTTCCTGGCTTGAGACAGCTCTATGGTAGCTCACCTGTTCCAGCTTCAGCTCATTAATTAGAGACCTCTTCCTTCAAAGGCAGCCAGGTGCTCCAGCCAGTGCCAGGCTCAAGGTATTGTCCATCAACACCTTTCTAACAGGAACACTGCAACTGCTTTGGGGCAAGTCACATTATACATATAAGAACTGCACCCATCTCCTAAATGTTTTTCATGTAAACATGAATAAATGAATAGTTGCTGGTTTTCTCTTTTCCCTTGTTACTCAACAGAGGATGTGAATACAACATTTGGGAAGAAAATTCCTATTACATTTGGTGTCTATTTCTACTCTATGATCACTTGCACACTACTTCCTACTGTAACCTACTGTATATTTTTAGCCTTTTTTCACCTGTACATAGCTGTGAGAATAAAGTATTTATGAACTGCATTTTGACAGACACTAAAGCTTTAACTACCTTTTCTTTCAAGGTTGTTGTCCTTCTGAACTCATTTTAATCGCATTTATTCGCAATACCTTAGGAGCAGCAGAAAAAATTAAAAAAACCAATACAGCTGGGATAAACAACCCTGCTGCATGAATTTGCTGTCTCACTGAACCAAGGAAGCTCCGTGAAGCATTGGCATGTTTCTGCATCAGACTGCAAGCGAGCAACAACTGTTACAGCTTTATCGTGGTACAATATTGCTGACTGCTTCAATTAAAGTATTACGTTCTTTATTTAGATACCTCCTGCAGCCCCAACCATACAGCAGATGAGCACTTTTGACAGTTGATACTCATACCCCAACACCTTTTCCCCAGCCTTCAGGGAGGCGTATAGCAAGTGGAACACGATTTTCATCCAGTTATATATTCCCACTTCTTTTATAGATCTGTGAAAACAACAAGCTTCCCTGAATGTTCACTTCTTTGCCTAAAAAAGAAAGCTAACCAGTTAACTGCTTTGCAGGTGGATTAGTCAATATGGTGCAGTACTTCAGCAGTAGAAGCACATTTAAGGTACGTTTTAATTTACTTTTACTCCAACACAAAGGTTGCCAATGAGTAACTAGCTGCCAAACTGCAGCCTGCGCCCCAGACCAGACACCCCGCAGTGCCCTCCGCTCTCACCCGCACAGCCGAGGCGGAGGCTCCCCGGCCGCGGACAACCACAAGCCCGGAGGCACAGCCTTCATCGCGCTGCCCCACGAGTCCCCGGCCCCGGGGAGCCGGCCGCAACGCGCGCACAGGCTGACCGAGGCGAAGCATCAACCAAAGGCAAGAGATAAATGGCCGATCACAGGGCACCGAGGTACAACGCCCTCGGTGCGGAAGAAATACCAAGCAGATTACGAATAACGCCCACCCCAAAGCTAAAGAAAGACGCATCATTTTTGTCGCTGCGGAAAGGCACACTTACCAGTTTTGCTCATTCCCTTCCATCGACGGCAGGCCAGACCTCACCAGAGCACAGGGCCTTCCACCCCACAACATGGCACCCAGCCCCCACCTCACTGCCAAAGCCCTCCCTCAGGGCTGGGGCTCCCCACACTAATGGCCCGAGGGCACCAATCCCCCGAGGAGGGCCTCAACCGCCCCAAGGAGCCTCAGCTGTGGCCGCCAGCCGCACACCTGGGGGTTGCAGGCATCCCCGCCCCAGGCCCCTCGCACTCTCTTTCCCACACAAACCAGCATCCCACAGGCATGCAGGTCCTGCCCCGAATAACCGAATGATTTCTGGACGCACCACGGCTTGGGAGTCTTAAAAATGGCTTCTGCAGAGCACGGGAAAGCAAGCGGTCCAGAGCAACGCTCTGCTGTGAGCGAGCGAGCAGTGTTTTCTCCCCTTCTCTGCCCCAACGTGAGGAACCCGGTCCCATTTGACCACTCAAATGCACACGGAGCATGGAAATCCAAAACACAAATCTGTTTGTGCAATACACTTTTATTTTTATTTTTTTTAACCTTTGCAGTCATCTTGGAGTAATCATCATGTAAACAGTAGGATGGGATGGGATTACATTGAGTCGTACGCAAATGGCTCTAGAACACCTCAACGATTATGACAAGGCATTATAAATAACTTCTCTTAATAATATATATTTGCCATTTTCAGTACATTAAAGAGCTGCCGCTTATCTAGGATTAGCTAGGAAGTAGTTTAAATTGTAACCTCCGAGAAACAGGTCTCCAAATCTGAAAGTCTTTCTAAGGTTCACTAGCTCCGTAACATCTATGTCACAGGTTAAGCATAAGACTACTTGGATCAGAAGTGTTTTCTTTGTACGAGTTTTACTTGATCATTGCACAAAGCCCTATTATTTTCACTCCACCTTGGTATTTTGCAGAACTTCAAGAAAAGCTTCAGTTCCCGTTCTTCAAGTTTTTATCACCTGTATGAAACCGGTTTCTATCATTAAGGATAAGTCAGCTCAGAGATGGACACAGTAAGCAGTCTACCTTAAAGACAACAGTTCAAAGTAGTTCTAGCCCACAGACTGCCCAATAAAGCATAGTCAAAATACTCTAACACCTCTGCTACTGTATATCCCCTCCTTGCTGAGATAACCGTATAGATTTATATATATCGTACCATATGTATGGTACTTCTAGAATATGGAGATTATTTATTTAAGCAGCCTCAGGCACATTCTTAAAACATTAATGTCTGCAAGGCACCTCCCACTCCCTTGACAATCAGTTTGTGGACTTGTTTTTAGACACACAACCAACAAAAGCTTGCTAATACCTAATTAATTAATTTCAAAAAAACCCCAGAAGTTACCAAATACTTCAAAGATATACCTGAAAGTTTTTTAAATAATGGGAGATTAACTGCAAATAGCACATAATCAAGTCAAATCATTTTCTTATTACTAGGATGTGTAATGCATAAATATATGAAAATAAAATTCACAGTCAGCTTTAAAACTAGAATTCAAGTTTGGCTAATAATTCTTAACTTTTATATGTATGTTAATTTCTAAATATAACAGAACAGAGGCAGTATTATAAACCACAAGTACAGGTAAAATAGTATCACTCAAAGTTTATGAAAGAAGTAAGCTTGATAGAAAATTCCTTTTGTAACCAATAAATACAGCCACCTGAGTGCACTTCCACAGGCTTTTCACTTAGGGGGAATCCAAATCAACTGCTAAGAGACATTGAGTAGCATTTTGAATGTTAGCAGCAGCAGCGGTGTAGCTGTGGGCTTTGCTTGTTCTGACTTTGTGAATTGCTAGAGAATGAAGCAGAACTCAGTGTGTGGTGCATTAATTTTCCTTTGCATCTAAGCTGGCCTCTTCGCAATCTCACAATTCGGCTGGGGGTCAGGGGACAGACATCAGCTGACACTTAACTGAGCAAACCCAATCAGTTTCACTTCATCGGGAATCTCGGTGCCGTCGCAGCCGGAGGCCTGCAAGTACAAACAGAAACGTTCAGTATATCACACTACAAAGGAGGGTTTGGCAGCCAGGTTATAAATTTTCCCCGTATTGCATAGTCAGCAAACAGCTTACTTGAGGGAAAGCTTTCAGACTGCTCGGTGTATCCTCTGCCAGGGTCAGCCAACTGCAGCCTTAATTTTAGCAAACTCTTTTAATCAATATTAAAAATTATGAAAAAAATACTGGGAAATTAACAGTTAGAGACTCAAATTCTTTAACCCAACCTTTCCAGACTGGAGCCAAATTTGCTTTTTCATGCGAGCATGGTGTTTTCACTTGTGAAGCACCAATAACCTACACATACAGAATTCACCTTTTACCGTTGTGTTGTGGACACAAATGTCTCACAAGTCCAGCTGTCAAGTCTGTTTGGAATACCAATCCACTGAATTTTTAAAGAAGAGATTGAAGCAATCTACGGAGAGTAATAGTACTTGCAAAAGGACAGCTCCTTTCTGGCAGTACAATGTAGTGCCTAAAATTATATGGTTGAGATTCTTCAGTAAAGCCTGTCACAGTACAAACTGGCACAAGTAATCAATTCATTTTTCACAAATAACTGTAAGAATATAAAACCACCTTGCTCAGGACTGAACTGTTACTTTAGGTCCGCTTTAGAAAAATTACACATGCTGTAGGCAAAATTTTTTGATATTTTGATTTTTAAATACAAAATTTGCTTCTGTACGACAGAAGTGACTACATTTTTAATGAAGTTTTTTTATGCCCTCTTCACCTGTGTGGTAGATAAATCAAAATAGAAAACAATTGGATGAAAAGTCTGTAATGGTAAATTACTTCTGACAGATACCTTCAGACTTTTTTGGCATATCCTCCAAAAAAAGTCAGAACAATTGGTTCACCCTATAAAAATGCTCTTGATCCTTTTATGCATTAGCAGCAGTTGAACTTTAGTAGAACTGGTTTGTGTATATGTACTATAAGGAAAAGAGCTTTCAGATTGCGCACGTGAGGTGCACCTAGTGGCATTATCCACTGAGTTTTCATGACCAAAAATAAACTCACTCAATACTTGTGGAAGCATTCATCGGGCTACTCCTTCAAATTTACTTTGATCAGACACAGAGAACAGAAGTTCTGTCTTCAGAGAGTATTTCATAGGTCTTATTCCACTGAAGCAGCAAGTTAAAAGTCTGAGATGATCACCATTGGTTACTATTAAGATATCTCAATGTTTTTTGGATTGGGAATTTACCAAATAAATGGAGTTTGAATTTTGCACTTAAAATACAATGATAAAAAGAGCTAGTATTCTTAACATCATTCTACAGTTTAGCTAGGTATCAATCTCCTCAAAGCCACGTTAAGTAACATATCTAGATACACAGAGATTTTAAAATGCCTTCCTTATCAATATTGTCTAATATTTAACGCACCTGGAACCCATTAGCTTACATTTTGTGCTTAACATAAATACAACTACTATACACAAACTGCAACATACAAGAAAAGCTCTTAGTATGTTTAATTCCCTGTTTAGTGACTGAATGTATTCTTTCATTAATGGTTTTTTCCTCCCTTTTTCGTAAGAAAAATCCTTACATAAAATGCAAATTATGCTGCACAATAATTTTGTGTTTCCTTGAGCGTTGCCAAGAATACTTGTGTATTAAAGCAGCCTCTTTCCCAAAGTGTGGACAGCTGGATCCTGCAGGGAAATCATCATTCTGCGTTAGCCAAGACAACTAAGGGAGGTTTAATACTATATATGTTCTGCAGAATGACATCATTGTAAGATCAAAGATGCACTGTTGAAAAAATATGCAAGAGGGAGAACAGACCTTAAAGACAGATTCATCCAGACACCTCACTTTAGTAACTTTCTTAACCATTTTGGCAATAATTAAAGACAAAAACAGTTAAGACAGAAGTTGTTCTTTTTTCCCCAAAGATGAAAATGCTTGCTGTTTGAACAGAAATATTATATGCCAGCAAAATATCAGCAAAAGCAATCTGCAAGCAATGAGATAATAAGCAGATTCCTTGTCCACAAGTAGTAGTAACTAATCCTAGACTGAAGAGCACTTTAGGATTAGCTATATTCAGACTTTGAATCCCCATGAAATATTTACCCACAAAATGTGTTTTAATCAAGTTAATCAAGTGCTCTCAAATTCAGTGAGACCTTGCTAAGAGGTAACAAAGACTCAGTAGGGCATACAAACAAATGACAGAGTTCTCTTAGGCAACAATTCATTTAGCTACTCCACTACACCATATAGAAACAGGCAGAAACAGAAAATATATTAAAGCAATCCAAGGATAAGAATAAATTAGGATACTTCTTGTGGTTATGTTCTGTTCCCGGGAAATAGGGAACTAATGCAGGAAACCTAGGTTAAAAATATCAGGAAGAAACTTAGGTTAAAAATGACATCAGGAATTGTTACCTAGCCAATGGAACTTACCGCGAGAAGGGACAAAGACATTGATTTTGGATTGTCTATTAATTCCAGTTATGGTAAGTAGTAGGATTATAACAGCATTCACTCACTGGAATCTGAAATATCACTATAACTAACTGCACCCCAGCAATAAACCCAACTGAATCACGGAAATACCCTAACCTAAATTTTCAAGTAGATTTGTTTTCAACTTATATAAACATTAACTGGATACTACATTTTGCTATTTCAAGCCTCTATTTTAAGTGTGTGAACTAGAAACCCAGACTTCTACAGAGCCTCTGGAGTATCTATATATCTAAATGCTCTCGGTCAGATGCTGTTGACTATACAATAAAGCTAAGTCAGACGTTTAGACAGCAAGAACGCAGATCAGCTGCAAAAAGAGAAGCATCAGCCTTTAAGCTATATATAGATAGTAAGGGCTACAGGAACAAAACAATTTGAGTTACGTATCCTTACTCCCCCACCCCAACCCCTTCCCAAAATAAGTGTGTAGGTTCTGGTGACTCTACTGGACTGTAGAGGAAAAATGAGTCCAAATGATTTGGTCAGTTTACTCAAATCTGTATTTAAGAAATGGCATGGGAAGAACAATCCTGAATTAATGCATTATTATCAACTAGGTCACTTACTCTCTAAAAATGGCTCTCTACAGCCCATCTGAAGCAGCTGCTTTTATAAACAAAGCTGTGATTCTGGAGACCTACTTATCTAACAGACATTCAAGTCTAGTCTTTCATACACAGCTGAGTCACTCTCAGCAAGGGGTGCTGAAAACTAATTGGTAAGAGTTTGGTATTTACATAGCTAATCATTCAATGGCTTTAGGTATGTAAATTTTTCAACTTAATTTTAGCAAGAAATAAAAACAAATACAGCACATCAATTCTGAATTAAGTTTTTGCAATGTAAAGTTATTAATATTAAATGAGAACTACCATGATAGCATCAGGATTGAGCAAAATTAGGACCCATGGTCCAGGGCAGCACAGCTGACAAAATGCAGCACAGAAAACAGTCCCAGGCACAAAACTACAACTGATGTATACAGAAGACAGAAAGAGGTGATGAGGGAGAAACAGTAATGAAATACAGTGCGAGCAAGATCAACTTGCAAGTGTGGATGGTCAACTGAAAGAAGGTTGAAGGGAGGAACTAAGGAGAAGCAAGCAGTGGAGAGGGCGACCTGCATGCAAGAAAAATGGTGGCAGGCGTTGGAAAAAATGGGATTGGAACAAAACATCCGTTAGCAAAGGACACTTCAGCCAGGGCAGAGCTGAGGCAGTGAGGGTGGAGAAGGGTTAACCTAACAGCTACAGTTTGCTCTGCTTTACCTGTTTCTACAATTCTTCCCAGGGGTTTTCTCCCTGCAGTTTCTCACCTAAACCTCAGACTTTCTCAGAACTCTTGTGAATGAACCGCCTTCCCCCTGCACAGTTACAGAGCTGTGTGAGCGTACATATCCCTAAATGTCCTGTCAAAATAGGGTTTAGGTTACTTTTCTCACAGATGGCAATTTCAATCATCTTCTCTGTCAACACATTTATTCAGCAAAATAGCTGTAAATGAGATAAAATCCAGACTCTGTGTGAATACTGTGATAATTAGTTTGTTTCTTCCCTTCGTGCTTTTACTTACCAACTTAAAAGTCAATGTTTTCAAGGCCTTTGGATCATCTACTATCTTCTGTAAGTTAGCAGCAACTGTAAAATAAAGTATGAAAAAAAAATAATTTACAGAAAATTGCATTCAACATGACATCAAGCCTCGTGCTGAATCTTCTACTTCATTCTACACACATACATGTCTCTGAATTACCACGTGGATCATTTAATCACTCTCTAGCTGTCGTTTGAAAGTCAAGAGGGCAGTCAGGCTGCTGTAAATGCTGCATCCTTTCTTTTGCAGTCACTGATACTTTCTGACTACGTTAACTGACTCAGGCGAAAAATCTGCCTGAAAACCAGGTGACAGAAAAAACCCCTACTAATTTTCAGCTTAGTCTATTCCACAAACAATTAACAATCACACAAATGCAAGTACAGGGAAAATGGGAGAATCACACAGGCAAGGATAATCTGATGGCTGTCATGATTTCCATCATGTTTCCACTACAGCCAGGGCCACCATCAGCACAAGTTTTTAGGAGAGGGCTGAGCTCACTATACCCCCTAACTTCTGCTTCTCCCGGTTTTATGTGTGTGCTTCTGTCCCTTTTTTGGGCCGGCATGAGTACCCACACTCTTGGTAGACTGTTACAACTCACTACCAAAAGGAAAATGAGCAAAAATAAGAGTCATACAAAAGGAGCTGATCTTCAAACTACTCTCTCAGTAAGCATGACCGACATTTAACAGCAATAAACAACTTAACTAAATCTACAGAGCCCAAGTGTCCAGAGAAGGAAGCTGTATGCCGTACCAGAAGTAGTAGGAAGGGAATAATTTACTCCTGGAAAACAGAGGAGAAGGCAGGAAAATAATAAAACCTTTTCCTATCAAACATCTAAGTCTCACTTTTAATTGGTCTATGTTTTACATTATTGCTACCATTAATCTTGACCAAAAAATTGTCTGCTTTCAGCTTTGTACATTAACTAAACTTGCTCCCCAGCTCTGCACAGTCATAGATCCTGAGCTAACTCAGACCAAATCATGGAGAGCCTTTGTTCAACACTGACTTATGAGCGCAACAGGACATCAGCATGAGATAAAGACTCCACGCTTGGCAGAGCTGTTTAGGCAAGATTTTGAAAAGGAAAACAAACAAGTATTAAGTAGCAGACATTTCTTAGTATGCTGAGTAGGTAAGTACCATAAAGCAGAGAAGCAAGAAACCAGATGTTCTCCATAAATAATACTTTCCACAGACTTCATAAGGTGGAAGATGCACAGCAAACATTTGCATGTTGATTGTCCTACTGCTACAGTCAGGTTCCTACTTCCTCCATCTTCTAACATCACGAAGATAAGATTTTCATTCCTACTGTACCTGATCAAATATGATTCACTGTGTAGTAACAGAAATTGGCCTCACAAAGGGAAGAACAGTATTTGGCGAGGGAATTTAGAGAAGTAAACAAGTAGGCCAATCTACCACTGTTAAGTGCACTTTAACTGGGGGGAGGTCTGTGTCTTATTTTCTTTATACCACTGAAATGGCACCAAGGATTGTTTATACACTTGCAACAAATTTGACCAGGGATGAAAAGGTGTTTGAAACTAAAAACAAGACTTAAAAGCAAGAACAAGGTACATTTTGTAGAGAATACTTTTTGGAAAGAGAAAAAATTAACCTTCACAGTTAAATGAACTCAACTGCAGGCACTACAACAAAAAGTCTTTCTGTTTTTAAAGCTTCATTATTCACAATCTTCTTTATTCTAGTCATTACAAACAATTTTTATTTTAGTCGCACAATTCGCTTCCACAATCAGTAAGTCAATTTTATTGCAATACCTCCTACCTGATAAAATACATGCAAATACAGATAATGCTTTTTGTTACAATTAATACTTAGAACCTCATACGTAGGCAAAAAGGAGTGTTCAGCCTCATAGCTCCTGAAGCCAGGATAGAATAGCTTCAATTTTTTATGTCCTAAAAATCTGTAAAATAGGATCATGCACTCAGGTGCAGCTCTGGCTTATCCAAATCCCAGTAAAACATGTCTTGGAAAAAGAACGAACAAATTCTCCAGTTAGTGTTAGCTGGCTTCACCGAAATGGAGACAGTGCTACAAAACCAGATAGGAGCTGGGTTCTAAATCCAACCATTTCTAACTTCACCTCTTATAAAATGTTACGAAAAGATGAGCTTCAAATGCATGCTTGTCTTCAGGATGGACAGCCTTTCCTTTAGTGTTGAGCAGCTGTGGAACAACTAAGGCAGGTCAATATGCTGCTTGGCTATTTTGCCTGAATGCACAAACTTCCAGCTGCCTTTAGGCAAAGTTACTGGCAAAGTTACTATTCCCACATTTGCAAACAGCAGCCCATTATCAGCAAGTGTTTTAATGAATTATCATACAGTGGAAAGCACTGAGGACTTCACAAGTAGTATAAAAATCTTAAAAAAACCCTAACCTTCCTGCTGATTCTTTACCAGAGAAGAAATTAAAATTTTCAAAGCAAAAATAGCAAAATATAAACTAGCAGTATTTGTAAATAGTTATTTCTAATTACTTTTTTTTTTTAATTAAACACCATAACAGAAAGGAGTGATGTTTTAGATGGATGTCATTCTTCAAGAAAACTGCTTTTCAAAGAACAGTGCTCATTAAAAGGGCTCCAGGGACACAGTTTTATTTGTTCACTTTTCTTTACTTTTAATATAAGCACAAGCCAAAAACCTTTACATATAAAATGCTAGAAAAACATTCGAAGCAAGAATATTAAATACGCTTTATTTTTGCTTCTCTGATGGGCCATAACTAGAGTGTGACACATTTAATCAAAGAGAAGATTAGGAGAATCTAAGGGATTTAAGATGTTTTCAGGCTACGCTTGAAAATGAGAAAGCAGACCTGCAAAGAGTTCATAATATTAGAATACAAGTTTACATAAAAAATAGGCACACCTGCAGTTTCCTACAGAGACATCTTTTCAATTTCAGTTATACATATTCAGCATTTTCCAAGTAAAATTAGCGTTTTACCTGTGACTTTTGGTACTTTGTGTTTTACATTTTCTGGTCCTTACAGAATGGCAGTAAAAATGATTTTGCCAAAATAATGTCATTAATCCCATTCAGTGAAGCCACCACACCGTGAATGCGAATCCCCCCAAAGACCTGCTCTTTCTGCAATATCTGAAAGCATACATAATTAACATCAACATCAAATACGTACATGTAATTACCTAGCAAGACCATACAGTCTTGCTGGTATCTTTTTAATTTTTCTAGCTCCTTGCTTTTGTTTTGTTAGGTCTTGTCCTTATTTAGACTGCAAGGCCAAAAATTAGAGGCAACTGTCTGAATTTGGATACCTAAGTCTGCATTTCAGGAAACTACTTAAAATAGGGGTGTTGTTTTGTTTGTTTGTTTTTTTAAGGGATGAGACAATTATTATCCTTTTCACCTTAGTGCAAGCCAAACGTTCTAAGACCTGAGTAAGTGCATGGTACTGGGCATGTCTTTCTGCACCTAAACACCCTGAAGATCTGGGCTCGACTGGCTACTGGAATCTTTTGGGGCCTGATATAGTCAGATAGGAAAAACAGCTGTAACCCATGAACTGCAGGTGCCCATGGCATCTCTAGTTTAGTTAAGTTCCTTTAGAAATAGAGCCTGCAGCACAGGCAGAAGCCATCCAAGCAGTTGAAAGTCCTTCCTGAAAGCCAGCCTGCAGTGCCTTCCAATTATTTCTCCAGCAAATTTGGAGATCCCATCTTAACTACAGTAAAGACATCCTCGAAATTACAAGTAGAACAACGTATTCTAGAGTGGAATACTCATGCTACTTTAAATGCAATTTAAGACAACAGTTGCATTAAATATAACTGACTTACCACTCTTAAGAATATGCTTCTAAAAATGTGTGACTATAGCTAAATCTACACAGTCTGGACCACTAAGTATGTAAAGTCTCCTGAAATATACCAAGAAATTCACGTCGCACGTAGGCTCCCAACAGTAAATAATGTTCTCACATACAAGCAGTTGCCGCTGCTGTTCAGCCCTATTCAGAATTACTGATTGCATCAGGCAAGAAAGAACAACAACTACTTTGAAGTGGAACTGCTGTTAGACTTTACTGATGAACGTCTCCCCCAGGTACTAAATTTAAGCTCTTTTCATCAAGGAAAATTATTTACTAGGTTGAGACTTACTAACCCTCCTAGTATAGTTCACGTACAAAGTTTTAATTGCGTTTAAATAAGGAAAATGAGGTTAAAGTTTCTAAAGGCGGATGAAGGTAACCACCTCTGCAAACACTAAGGAGGAAAATCACCATCCCACTCTCACTGCCTCTCCCTCCCCCACGATCCCAACAATTCTGCTGTTGCAAGCCCGTGAACAAAGTCAATTTGATACAGTAATGTTCTCCCTCAAGTGAAAAGGGGTTTCACATTAGGAGTTTCCAGAGAGGTAAGAATCGCTCTCTCTAGAGATACTTAAATTATTTGGAAGTGGAGAGTGTTGTAAAATATATGTCTCTGGATTCTACTTTACGCCTTATCTCTAAGTATACTACAGTTCCTACTGACAAAGCCATTTTTCTTTGAAGTACTCTAAAGTCATGCCTTGGATGTTGTACTTCTGAAATTCATAGTGGCTTAGCAGCACTAATTGACAATTGCAAATCCTGTTGGGAATTCACTGTTTCTACACGGCCTGGATATACTACACTCAACTTTATTTTGCAGAGTGTTTTCTCAAGAAATGGCCATGCTCCTATAAAAGTCAGAAGAAGAAACATGAACAAGATAACTGCAGGAAAAAATTAAGTGGTAATGGAAAAACCTTTGCCAGCAGTAACCTCAGGTAAATAAAGTATACTTCAAATCATGCCTTGCAGCAAAATCCCTCTTCAAGTGTTAGCAGCAGTTAGCACAACAGGCTTTTTGTTGTTTACAACAATAAATGAGGTGCCGTTCCGCTTTCTTCAGAAGGCTTCTGAAGGACATATAATCAACTTATGTACCACAAATCATTCCAGGTTCTTTCGCAGGTTTTCTCAGTGACAAATGGTTGTGCCACTCTATCGAAGGAAGTGTCTGCACTTGCAGAACATGCAATAGGATAAAAGGTCAAACCCAGCATATAAATATACACAACACAGGCTGCTAATTGCAGATGTAATAAATAAAAAACTCCCACATAAATATGTATGCTAGAGGACTGTAGTTATCTAGAGTATACTACAAATTACTACATACTATATGACAGTTTTGGCCTATCACCTTAGTTACAATTTTTAAATAACTGATCAATATAAGCTGAGGTAACAGAACAAGAGAGGCCATCTTCAAGATCACAAATAAATATAAGAGATAAACCACACTTTGGGCAGTCTCAAATAGCTGTTTTGCTCCTGTAATGTGACAGGACTCTGCTTGGTTATTTAAAATTCTTAACACAGCATGAAACCTAACCCTAATGGCTTCTGAATAGGGAAAACTTCTGGAAAATCTAAAATTAATGAGACAGTAAATAAAGCTATATGAAGTACAGTAGAACTATTTCCAGTACAATGCCAACCCAGCCAACTGAGCCAGAGCCATCTGGCATAAACACAGACACAAGCAGAATCTAAAGCTTGAGATGGTATTTCTGGGTGGCTCTCAAAAGAATAATGATTCATCTGCTTTTCAATTTT
This sequence comes from Phaethon lepturus, assembly GCF_000687285.1. NCBI lineage: Eukaryota > Metazoa > Chordata > Aves > Phaethontiformes > Phaethontidae > Phaethon > Phaethon lepturus. Next base: position 48,583 of record NW_010525388.1, on the reverse strand, counting down.
GAAAAGAGTTAGATGGGGAACCTCTGACAGTATACTTAGGTTCAACAGTTTGCAAAGCTATTGCATATTGTAGTCCTAAAATTCAGGTATGAGGAAAGGGAAAACATTACCCAGGCACAAGATTACTGTCAGAAAAAAAAAAACAAACTGAAAAATGGTAAGAAATTTTTCTGAGAAAATGAAAAATATTTTTAGTAAGTGAAATTATTTTTATGCATTCCAAGACTCAGTCTGTAAGAAATAGCCACCTTCAGCTGCTCCCTGCTTCATCAACCATGTTGCTGTTGGAGAGGCAAAACTCAAAGCTCCACAGATATATTGGCTTTCCTGATGATTGTTTCAACCATTACCTCTTCCCCAACTGTAGGCAGTTATTTTTTCATTTTCATCTGCTACATGGAGGTCTACATAATTAACTGCCTTGGGAGTCTGCTGATTTGAGGATTAATGCTGTATTCTCCTGTATGGGTCTTAGGAAGTAGGACGCCTGAGTGACAGGGAATGCTTTTCAATGGAATTATCACTGCTGAAAATTCAGCTGCTAGTAGGCCTTTCCTCCTATGGAAATGGGCTTGAGGCAGTTTCACATATTGCAAGAGGTTCATTGCAATATATACATTAATTTATATTTCATTCTACACAGTGGCTTTCATGCATTTGCAAGTTCATAATAAAATCAAAACTAAGTTTTAAAACCTGGCTAGCACTGGATTATAGTATATTATGCAAACAATCAAAGCAATCAACCTTTAGAGCTTTGGTAATAATTTAGATAATATTTAGGCAGTAAGTCAGATCTTATCTAATATTATTCTAATAGACCACGAACTGTCTGCATGAAAGAGTAAAACGCGTTTCAAAGAGAGGTCAAAAAGGTCTTATAAGTAAAGCGTGATTCCGTTAGTTCACCCATCAGGATGCTAGTCATAAAATCCCTTTTGTTTATGTTGCTTGAGAGTAGTAGCAAGGGAAATACTAAAGCGTTTTGAGGTCTGTGACAGCTAACTAGCAAGTGTTTACTGCTAGAGGACTGCAAGGAGTTAGACATGATTCCAATGAGAAAGAAATCAGAGAAAATAAAAAGATCAACAGCAAGCTTGGCTTCTCATCTGAGAAAGCTATTGGATACTGCTAAGGAAGAAACATTAAAAACATTTAGAAACATATTATTTATGAAGAAGGCTGTCATTAGGAATTTATCTAAGGGAGGTTAAGGCTCACAAATTCGTCTGAATTCTCAAAGTACACTGCCGAATCAGTAGATACCGGTAGAGACAGTAGAAACTAATCTACATTTCAACATTCGATACTTTAATATCCAACAGCTTGATTTGCAGCCTCACAATCAGAAAACACAGCTTGAAGAGGACAGCTACAGGACAACAGAAGGCCGAAGCAGTTCTCCCTTGAAAGGAACACTGAGAGACTGAAAAAGCATCCTTATGAACAGGACTACAATTTCACATTGCAATTGCCACAGCTTAAAGTAATTATTAAAACCACTTGAGCCCTGTAGTTCATATTCTGAGCCCCAATATTGTAGACATGGTAAACCCAGGAATGTATGCTGTTTCATATGTGTATAAAGTACGAGGCATGAGGAAGAACTGTACCACATAAAACCTCACCTCCCGAACAATGGCCCAAGAAACGAGGCAATACTTCAAATTATACACAGAATACTCACAGTGGCAAGTTGTGCTCCCCCTAGTGAGTACCAAAATCTGTGCTGATTTAACTTGCATATTAATTCATTTATTCTATATAGACAACCAAGATTTAGGCTCGTTCACGTCTCTTTAGACTTTTTTAAGGACATTAACTACTAGTCTGGCATCAGCGTATCTTGTTGCAAAAAAGGAGGGGGGAAAAAAGTGGGACCAAAGTTTTTACGACTAATCGGTTATGTTGTTACTCAAGAGTGGAACAGGCAAAGGCATGCAAGAGACATCAGGGACATACATTCCTGATTGACCTCTACAGACAAATAAAGACCTTAAATATTTATCCTTGCTGAAACTGAAAAAAATAAAAGAGTTTATTGAATAATAGTAGGCCCCAAACATCTTCACATTAAGATCCATTGACATGGGGTATTAATACCCAGAGGTCACAGACAAAAATCGGAAAACTGAGGACTGAAAGTAATATACAAGGTTCCATTTTTGTTTAGGTAGCTGATGGAATAATTCCCACCAAACAGAAGCAGTATATTTTATGAAACAGAAGCGCTATATCAAAATGAAAAATGAAGTAAGTTAGTGCTACCTGTTTCAATTCCAATAACATATTATTAAACTCACAAATTCTCAATTATTTAGTATGGATATCTGATCCCAAGGTCACATTTTACATTCTACAGTCTGTGGGGAAAAAAAAGACTGAAATTGTAATAATTTGTTATTTATTCAATTAAAATGTTATTATAACTGGCAAATTGTACCTTTTCCCAGAAACTTATGAAAGAATAGAAAGTTGATCTTTCAGATTGATTTTTTTCCCCAGAGTGTATGTGAAGAACACTTAGGCAAACCACCGCAGATTTAGAACAAAGTGTTATAAAAAGTTATGTAGAATATATTTGGATACTTAAATGCTTATCTATCTCAGACCTTGATTCTGTGTGTGTCTAATGGCGTAGATAATCCAGAAAGATGAGGGAGGAGTATATACATATTTCACAATTTCCCCTTCATTTTGAGAAAATAATTTTTATGATCCTGAGCATTCTAAACCTCAGTCTAGTCTCAAATGAACATTTACAACAAAAATTTAGACCTGCTGCCCAACACTGCTAGTAGGGATATTTAACAAGCCTGAGATATTACAATAAATTGTGCTCATAAATTCTCTATACAAAAGAATGAGTCAGAGTACAAGGTTGAAAAAATCGTTTGCCAGTGACTGAACGTAGAAAGCAAGTGCTAGCTTTCAGACAAAGGTTTTGACAACAGTTTGATAGTCATGAAGACATTGAAGACAGCTCTAACAAATACCTTCATCATGCTGGATTAGAGTTGAAATGTAGGTCTATGCAGAAATGAGGCAGGTCACATTCTGCTATGCATATTATTACTTGGTAATCTCCTCTCCCCATCAGATCTTCACAACTCCTTCTGTCCCGAGTTCTGCTATGAATTATAGATATTGCTCTGACAAAACTATTAAGATGATGAAATAGCAGCCAGGCTACTTCAATACCTTATATCTGAAACTTGAAACAAGGAAAAATAGATTTAGAAAAGACTCCCTGATGTGCAGGAGTTAGGTTCTGAAATAGACTACCTCTAGTTTGAAGAGCCTCAATAAATCCTTATTTTGACATACGAACCACTTGCAGAGAAGTGAATGCCAAGGAAACAAATAACAGTAACTAAATTACTATTGAAAAGAGGAACATTACTTACATTGCTGTCTTTTCAATTTCTGATTAAATTCACAGTTGTCTTTTTTTGTTTTAACTAGAAAGGAAAGACCTTGAAACTACAATTCAGACCTGTGAGGGCAGAGAACACACTTCAGGCCTAAGAGTTTATCACCTACTGTATCAGGCGAAACCCAAACTAAGCCCACTAATAAACAGATGGATTTATTCCTCATTTACATCGTTAAGTAGGAACTGGTGGACTGCATGCTGAAAAAAAGAACTTTCTTTGAAGGCAACTGCCAACTCCACCTTTTTTTTTTTCCTTAAAGTAACTAAAAATTATCATTTACTTGATCATGGCTACAAGATAAACACATTCACTATGATACACAAGTACACACACACGTGTAGAGAATAATTTGCACACTTGGAGAATTTCTTACACCACATATTTACAGTTCTGCCACAACCCCCATTGCAGCGGCGGTGATTATTCACCTAACCACAACATTGGTTTTTTTCACCTTGAACTTGTAAGTTTCCACCACACTGAAAATTCAGCAAGGTAGGAACTTGCATGAAACCAGCCAGTTTCAAACCACATACTTTCTCAAGTGCATCTTTTACAGACAACACATATAGCTAAAGTAACTTTGAAGGTGCAATTAGATGCAAAGCTTGATCACCTTTGGGTGTACCTCAAGCTTCCAGAACTCCCGGCAGTCTAGTCATTATGAGTCACCCTTCAAAGCATTAGCTCTAAATGAGCCAGATGTGTTGAAATATTTAAGTCCTTAGTTAAACCCTGGGGATTTCAAAGATACTCTCCTATCTGTAATGCATGCGCATATCTTGCTAAAGAGATCCGGAGTTATGTTCACACACTGAAGGCACAAGAGTTTCTACAAAATACCTTAAAATACAGTCAGGTTTTCATTAAATTAGTAAGTTTCCTTTCTGGATAATACATTAAAAAGTAAACACAAAGTATTCAGCGTATCATTTGAAATTAATTGTTAGGGTCTATAAAAGGCATTTTCTCATTAGAAAGTTTATAGGTACATTGAGCTTTGGAATACATAAAAATGTGATACACAACTAAAAATTCAGTCATTTCACTCAGTTTGAACCACAAGAATAAACAGACACAGGAAAAAACAAAACTTCTAACAAGTTCCCTCAAAGATTACAAAAACCAGTGCATCTCAAAACATTACTGCTATTAAGTGACAAATGTATGCTGCCTTCAAACGGTAGTGCTATCAAAGTCACCTCCCATGGCAACATTACTGCTCTTTGAGGACATAAATTAATGCAGTATGTTTTCTAGTCGTGCAGCACTATCCCATTTTCTGATTACAGTAAGATGGTAAGCTGGAATTAGTTGAACAAAAGGCATTACTTCATTCAGTTTCAAAGACGATTAATCTAACAAGACAAAGTAAACTAGGTACAAGCAAATGCAGAGCAAAACCAAGGAAAGCAAAAGGATATTCACTGTGTAACTCTGTGGCTTTTCTACGAATTGGATTATCAGCGCCACTATGAGTTAAGATGTCGTTACAGACAGTATACTAACAAACTGGGCTTCTGCTTTTTCACCTTTCCATTTTGGTATGAAAGTACCTTCGGCATCAGCAGATGTGATACTGTAAGGCAGTCAGCTGTTTCAATTTCAAATGCTTTAATACTGTGATTAAGTGTGAACCATACATATTACTTACTGTTTAATATCCTTTGAAATAATGTCATTCTGGATTTGGACAGAAACATGTTCTCTGCACTCACGGCCAAATAACCCATCCACAGCCATGATTTTTTTTTTTTTTTTAATTCTAGATGCCAATTTAAGTCCTGTGTACTTACCAAGGTATCTGCACTAAATAAAAAGGCTATTCCCAACACCCCTCAAAAAAAAAAAAAAAAAAAAAAAAAAATCCAACAGTGCCAAAACCTTTAGTCAAACTGTTATGGCATCTATTATATTCACACTTCTAAGAAAATTTTCAAGATGTTGATGAAAAAGCTTGCTACTTTCAAAATATGATCTCACTTCAAAATATGATCTATTGGGTTTTCAGCTGGTTCTTCTAAACCCATTAGGCCTTTCAGCAGGAAGCTTTTGTTTTGACTGACTAAAAGCTGTTCCTGTGGTTACTAAGTGGATACCTGGGTCTGGCTCCAACACCAAAGACAGATATCCATTTACCAGTAGTTAATATCCAGTGTATTTAAAAGTGAAGGTACATATTCCACGATGCTCAAGGTATTCACACTTTTTGACAAAAAATACCTAAAATAAAGGTACATTAATGTAGTGAAGGGCAACTGCCCATTTCTTGATGGCATGGATATCAAGGCTTTTATTTAAGCAGTATTCAGGAAAGGAAATATTTTTTTTAATTTAATAACTGCAAACACTGCAATTTAATAACTGTAAATACATCTTTAGGTTCTGAAATTTAAGCAAAGCCTCTAGAAGATTAACTATAGCCTAAAACTTCACTGAAATGATGTGCATATTGTATACAGCAGTGAAGTAGGATTGCAGCTATGTGATTTTCAACAGAACTGACTGTTGATATGATTTGAGTTTCCTTTATGGTATCACAAATATAATAAAGCATTACTAGGTGAATGTTTACTAGCTAATATACATACATGGCATATACACACAGAGACATATGTCATCTCAAAATGTATTTGAAAATGTTCCAGATCTTTCATGTGATTTAACATAGCTATTTTGGTACTGCATAAAAATACTTTATCAGCTAGATACTAATGCCTACATATAAGCCCCAAGACTCATTCCCCTCTGCAAACGCAAACTCTAGTCTGCTTTTAAACTAAATTCTCTGCACTGATTCCCTTGATGTAGAGACCTCCTGTGAAACAATGCTACTGTCAGTAAGAACAGAAACCAGTCAATCGTAGCCAGAACTGAACATGCAAGATGGGATTTTTGCTTCTCTGCAGAACAGGTAGCTGAACTTACTGCTTATCAGAATGGAAATCTTCCCAGGAAGCCTGTGTTAAGTGAAGCAAATCCAGCAAGACTCAAAAGGTGAAGCGTGTTGATGCTTAGCAGCAAATTCTATAAAACTTACATGTCAGCTGGTCCCCACTAACAGCTTCAGCTCACGTATGCCATGGCCGTACTTTCCACAGCAGCTTTTGCTGACTCCTATTGAAGTGTCCTTTCAGATGCTGTTACGCCAACAAATAGTTGAGTTCAACATAAGCACAGGTATTTTCACCTTTCTTTTTTCTCCCAGCCTCTACACGTTCCAACATCCATTAAAAGAAACTACAGGAACTACTTTTATGAGACTATCTCAGAACTTTTGTTTTCATTCATGTTATAAAGGCTGTATTTCTGCATGCTTCAGCTAAAAAGTGAAAGGTAATTTATCATCTGCTTTCAATCTGGAAGCTAATGGAATCAGTTCTTCTGCTGAAGAAGGTTAACCAAGCTCTTCTATTCTATTACCCTCTTCCTATATAGGAAGTTTTTAAACCTTTTAATTTCAAGGGAACAAGGTGGCAAAATCATTTTACACAGAAAATTATGTTTTGTAAGCAGATTTACACTTTCAGCATCATCTGCTCTCTTATATGACCTATTACTTTAAACTAAGGGACTGAAATATTTCTTAAGACTGCAATTTCTGAAATTTGCAATAATCTCCTTGCATGCAAGTTGTTTTATTCCATGCCCATACAACATTTAGCCAGTTTTCCCAAAGCAAATCACAAACATATTCTAACTTAAGTCCAACTTCTCTCTTTTTTTTTTTTTTTAGTTAAAAGTAAAATTGCATTTAGCAGAACTTGTCTTTCAGTAAAACATAAAATCTAAAGTCATTTTCTAGGAATATTAACAACGTCCAAACAAATTTGAAAACTTGAACAACTTCACAGGTGAAGCAGACACAAAAGTCAAAATTGTAGTACAAAGTCATGCAAGAATTTGCGCCTGTGGAATTTGAGGTAAATTACAACAACACAGAAGAATTAACATATAAACTGATTATAATTAATGAAATTAAATTTAAGTTGAATGCTTTCAGTTATATACAAGAAATTTCCCTACTTCTTTTTAATACCACAATAAAAAGATAAACAGGAAGGAACAGAAAGGACCATCATAGTGCTAAAAATCAAAGTCTGATGCAATTCAAAGCAGGGACAAAGCAAGGAAATACGCTTTTATTATTAACTACACAGTGTCTCTAACTAAGACTGCTAGGGAAAAACCTTACTTAATTAAATGAGTAAAAAAGATGGGACCAAAGTCCCATCGCTGAAGCCTTGAGTGATACCTAGCTTCATCTGCCTTTCCCCCATCACTTGCCCTGAAAGATGGTAACAAATCCCATTCATGGTGCCATCTCCATAGAACTTT